>NC_021167.2:27921746-27962042 GCF_000331145.2 Cicer arietinum
TAATCTAGAACCATTTCCTTTAATTAGGCAACAATATTAGCAACAATTTAAAGGCAATTTTTTCTTTATCAAAGCCCCTTAATTATACACATTTAATTAGTTCAAACTTGCATATTGTTTGTTACAGTGGAACTGTTGATTAGATTAGTCTTATTAACAAGTTATTCAAAAAATAGAAATACTTGTTAATGATTCAAAAAATAGAAAATTTACATTGATAAAAAATACAAAATTTAAACTTTTAAAAAGTTGAATAAACAATGTATCTAATGCAAGTTCTACGATAGACCACTTTTATAAATAGTTCACCATGAATCAGTACTTAAAAATGATTAGAATTTTAATAACGATCGACAATACTCTTCAAAAGTCATATAGTTCATGACTCTCCTCGTCTTTATAGATAAAACAATGACTTAAATGATGTCGAGTCAATACAAAATATACTTTTTATTTTTATTTTTTATCAAACTGATATCATTTAAGTTACTATTTCAGTCATAAAAATAAACATGACTATTAACATCTATTTTTAAGAATCGATGTTTATGATCGACTGTAGTCCATTTTAACATTTGTCTGTCTAGCTAGTGAGATATGACACCTTTTTCCTCTCCCTCTTGCACAACTCATTTCGGTCTCTAAATCTCTTTCAAGTTGCTTCACGCAACTTCTATTGTCGAAGGTATAATGAATTTATTATTACTATTATTATTATTATTATTATTATTATTATTATTATTATTATTATTATTATTATTATTATTTTTATGTAATGTTTGTGACACTTAATTTATGAAGGGATGTCACGTGCATGCAATAGCAAGAAATGCAGGGGCAGTAACAGCACAAGGAAGAAGCAATGAATTGGAAGACACAGGATTTTCATTTGTGAATTGTAAGGTGACAGGTTCAGGAGCATTATACCTAGGAAGAGCTTGGGGTCGTTATTCTCGTGTAGTCTTTGCTTATACATATATGGATAATATCATCATTCCTAAGGGATGGTATAATTGGGGTGATCCTAATCGTGAAATGTATGTTTCTTTCTCTCTCTACCACTTTCTTCATCAATCTCACACATAAACATTGCCAAAATTCTGTTTTTTTTTTATACTAATATATAGGAAAGTTGAATTGTGCAATCTTAATTACATCAACGATTATAAAATTGTCTAATCTTAGGAAAGTTAAATTATCTAATATTAAAATTTTAAATGATTTTTAAATATTAATCTAATGTACATTATATAAAACACTTTTCGATTCTAAAAACATCGATCTATACATCTTCCAATAAATATTTTTAAAATAAATAAAAAATTAAATTATAGGAACTCTATGCTCCTAGCACTTTGAGAGAAAAAGTAAATAAATTTAGTATTTATTACTAGTATAAAGATAAGATGAGGCAAAGCACTATGAACATAGTGTCTGAAAAATGTGTCTGCCATAAATCTCATGGAGTCAAATATTCTACAACTATATATTTTGTTATTTTTGGCATAAAATTTTATATAAAAATATTAGCATGCGCATATGGGGTATGTTTATTTATTTATTTATATATTTGTTTCTTATGTTTTTTTTAATGGATGAATGAATATAATTGTGTCCACTAAGAAAAGCATGGCATGATTCAGGACTGTATTCTATGGACAATACAAATGCAGAGGAGATGGAGCAAACTTTGCAGGAAGAGTATCATGGTCAAGAGAATTAACTGATGATCAAGCTAAACCTTTTCTTTCACTTTCTTTTATTGATGGCACTGAATGGATCAATTTTTAGTTTATTCATATATATATATACACATTGATTCATTTTTTAAAATATAGTTTATTTTCTTGGTGGAAATTTTTGTGATGGTAAATTATATACTATTTGAAACTGCCTAAGCCTTTATGAGAATTACAATTGGGCCTATCCAGCAAAGAGTCCCAAACCTACTAGGTCCAAAGAGACACTCTTCTATTTATTATCAGTATAAATTGATACTACATCTAATCTTATAAATAAATAAAAAATTACTAAGTAGATTTTTTTTTCTTAAAATAAGTTTTTAGTACTTATAAAATTTTATTAATTTTTTTAGTTTACATAAAAAATTTCTTTAATTTTAAGCCTTTTAAAAAATTTTGTTTTTATTTTTGGTCCTTGACTTTTAGTCAATTCTTATGTATTCTAAAAATTCATGAATTATTTTTTGTAGTAAAATTTAAGATATTCTAAGAAATTTTTCAATAAAAATTTAGAATTTTTTAATAAACGAAAAAATTAAATATGAATTTTTAAGGTTAAAAGATTAAAAATTTCTAAAATTTTGCAAGAATGGCTAAAAATGTTCTAAACATTATTGAAACAATTATTCCAAAATTCAAAGCATATACTGATACACAAGAGTTGAATTAAAATTATGGTTCAAAAATAAAAATGAAAAATTTTAGGAGACTAAAAATTGATAATATTTTTTATAAAGACTAAAAAAAATAGTGAGATTTTATAGAGACTAAAAACTTATTTAACCATTTTTTTTTTACTAAAAAGTAGTATTCATTTATTCAAATCAATAGAAATTACATTGATCAACAATTATACAATTTAGAGTGGCTAAAATCGAAAGAGATGAATCTGCAAACAAATTCACAACATCCTGGTAAATAGCATAAAAAGACAAAATATCAACAAATATGACAAAATCTATAAATATGAAAAAATTAAAGTGTTCGAAATTTTCAGATTTCTGAAGTTGTAAGGTTGCACTAAATCGACGTTGATGTTTTCATAGCAGAAGTATATTACAGGTTCGTCAGGGAAATATGTCGCACTAGAAGAAACAATTATATCAATTTGAAACAAATGAACATCACAACAAGATTAATAATCAAAACAACACAAAATATGACGGGAAACCAGAAAATACGAAAACGCTTATTCGAGGTGGTTTTTGGTTTTCTATTCTAAAATTTAAAAAAATTAAAATAACAAATTATTTTGAGTAGTTTTAAAAAAAAGATATTTTTATTAAAAAAAATATGATTTTTATTATATTAAAATCTTTAATAATACATATCTAAATGATTTAATATTAAAATTATTATTTTTTTAATTAATAACAAATAATTCTAAAATAATTTTTACTATTTTTAAATAAATTCTCATAAAAATTAATTTTAAAATATAAAGTTAAAATCATTTTAAAAAAATATAAACAGACAGATCTCAAAACATTTTTTATAGATAAATATCAGTGATTAATTTATTAAAAGGAAAATATTAACTGTAGAGATGAACCTATACCTCACATAGAATTCTTCCAAATCCATATTACAAAAATTTGAATGAATTAATTCCCTTTTGGTTCCATCTACAATATCTTTTTGGGAATTGAAGTCAATATTGTTTTTTTAATATTGTTGAATTGACTATTGATCAAGGAATTTGGTCGAGTCAAGTGAAGTTGATAAGATCTCCAAATTGTTGAAAACAGTATTAATTCAATATTCCAGCCAGCCATAATGGAATAAATAAATAGTGACATCAACTTTATGGGTTCATGCATGTGTGCAACTAGTGCCAAAATTGAGGTTAAACATTTTTAACATTTTTTATAGAATAATCTGAGTTATTTACCACTTGAATAAAACCAATTTGGTACATGGGAGGTTAGGCTAATCCAAATTTTATGTTTTGTACTTCTTAAATTAACAAAAATATTTATATTTTGTTGTTACAAAAAAAAATTTATATAAAGAAACAAATAAAATTTAAGCCGAAGTAAAATTAATATTAAATTTTTTAAATTTATTAAAAAATTCATACTTTTCTTTTAGGGTTAACAAGTAATAAACAAATAGCTAATTCAAAACTTCTCCCCCTAAAATAAAATTATTTTACTGATTAAACAAACTCTATATTACATATAAAATTATGCAATTAAAAAAGCTTAAAGAAATTGACAAAGCTAAGAAATAAAATTATCTCTAGGGTTCTTAGCTCCAAAGTCTCACTAATTCTACTTAAGATTGTTGTTTCTTGTAAATATTCAAATCAGCATGAGTATCATTATAGCGTTGCCTCAAGTAATCCCTGCATAAGATAGGAGGATATCTGCAACAAAAAAATGAATTAATTGAATGTAATCAATGTGTCGGTGTAGGACATTGACACATGTCGAATACTGAAACATGTCTTTGATCAGAAGTATTGAACACTAAAACACATTTTCAATCAAAATATACTAACATAACAAATATTAATCATGTACGATCTAATGTCCATCAGTACCAATGATAGTCGTTGTATTACACCTCAACCGTTATATTAATCAAACGACTGACATTTGGGTCACGAAGAATTCTAGTATTGTGATTTCCTCCTATTAATTAATTTGGGTGACCAATTGTGACTATTGAATTTGATATTGCCTCACATTATTATAATTTTCCATGTAGTAGTAAGGAAACTTGACCCGATTTAAATTATGGTCTGCAACAACAATTACCACTGCAACTCAAAAGGTTTCGAAGATTCTTCCAATCAAATTGCGGTAGCAAATGCAGATATGTCAAACACATTTTAAGAAATTCAAAAATCATAATATAATTGCAACCATGATATGGCCGCAATCGCAATTTTTAACTCACTTGGGAGGGTTAGTATCCGATTTGCACGTCGGCAAGCATTCCACTAAACAATCATGACTAGGCTCCAAAAAGTATGGAATCTGTAAAAGGAAACAACATCGAGATCGAGATGAGGAAACGACACCACAATCTTGCCAAGTTTTGCATGTCAAAACCGATAAAAAGATGCATAATCGACGAGTACAAAGAGGAAAATGTTGAACCAGAAAAAGATATGAAGCTTACAGAATATCTCTCTTGACCATTTCCTAGAACTCTATGCAATGTGGACCTGAAATTAATAAATGCAATGCAAATTGTTGGTTACACAAATAAATACAATTGAATTGAAAAAAGATGCATAGTGAACATATATCAAAGGTTAAATAAATCACATGTTATACTTAACTTTGGTTTTTAAAATTGGATATTATATTTTTATCTACAGACATAAGCACTTATAAGACTGTTTGACACAGCTTACGAAAACAGTTTATGACATATTCATAAGCTGTTTTCAGCTTATTTCTATAAGCTCTCTAAGAGTATGTCTGCCTTTAGCTAGCTAAAAGTACCTAAAAGTGAGAAAGATTTCTTACTTGAAAACACCGTTGCTCCAGCGCTCAAGCATGTCACCGAGATTCACTATGAATGCTCTGAAACAAAAGCAACAAGTCAAATAATGTAACTAGTTCCGGAGAAGGACACGAAAAAAGTAACAAAGTTATAAGTCCTAGCAGGTCACAAAAATTTAAAATCTTTAGAAGTATATTAGCTTATGCAGATAATTGTAATTTCAATTGAATTGTTCGTCCTATGATATACTGTGACATTGTCAAACCGAAGGTACGACTTCTCACACAATACCGTCATCTAGATTCGTATTAAACATATGTATCATTAAACAAATTTCTTCCTATGCGTTGCACGAGTTCTACAACTAGTTCATATAAACAAATCAAGACAAATATAATCTTAAAGGAAGAATTACACGTCGTCGAAAAAATTCATGAATTAAAAGGTCGGTATGAACAAGAATGAAAATTTTTCATCACTGCATAGAATCAAATACAATAAGAGAAGGACCAACCCCTTCATTGGTGGCACATCCTCCCATTTCTGAGGTTTAGCATCCCTATCCTTGCATATCTGCAATACAACACATTAATGCTCTTAATTAACTACAACAAATATTTGTAATCTTGAATGAAATATCGGTCGAATCCTTACTTGAAGACCCGAGACATCATCCGTTGCTAACAGCGTAACTAAACCATAGTCAGTATGAGCTCCAGCTCCGTATAATCCTTTCGATGGATCCAAGGTTTGACCTTCACATAACATAGATGAACACGACTATATAATCTATATTCTTTTGTAATTGTATAAGGTACACGAGACACCAAGACGATTGATTTGATTCAATACCTCCATAGTGTAGCAAACGTAGAGTTGCAATCGGCTCTCCCAACATTTCTGGCTTATCAAAAAAATCGGCATCCAAGTCGAGTGCAAGGGCTATTATCTTTCCAACTGCTTTCCCAACTTCTCTGATTTTTTCCCAATAAAAACAATCAGTGAAAAATGAAAACAGAAAAAATAACAAATATGTGAAGATCTTCAAATGAATAATCAAGGTTTAAATCATTGTTGCAGTTGATATTATGAAACCAAACACATGGACATTGGACAAGGATTCAAATAAAATCAATGTATGTTGAAACCAAACACACGATTCATGTAAAACATTCGGGTTTTCCTATAAAGTACAATAAGGTGGTAACTCTTATAATTTGGGTCGAACTTAACTCATCCCTACAAAACGGACATATAAGGTCAGATATGCTTCCACTTATAAACACTTTTTCAAACTATATCTCATCTAATATAGATCTCTTTAACACATCCTTTCACACCTAAGACTGAACATCTGGAGCGCGACCCAAGTGGCTCGACAGTGAATAGCATTTTGAATAGGCTATGATACCATCTTAAAATTTGGATTAGGCCTAACTCAACCCTATAAAACCGACTTATAAGATGAGGGACATTTTCAGATCATATCACATTCTATGTTACACTCTTTAAAAGTAACAAACTAATGATTAGCTAGTTCCAACTTGAAACACAAATGATCAAAACACAACAACAAAATTGCATGTTTAATCTCAATCTTATTACACATAAATAACATCATAGATACTTACAATGCCTCTCTATGGTACTTTTCCATAGTCTCCCTCCACCCTGGAAGAACATCTACACAGAAAAAAAAGTTCAGAAAAAAGTTAATAAAAAAATTAAACCAAGAAAAAAAACCAAGGTACTAATTTGATAAAAATTAGATTTTTCATATCAAAGACCATGGTTTTGATTCTTTTACCTGGTGCAGGCCATTTATTAGGTCCATAAAAAGGTTTATTTGATTCTGGGTCATCTTCAGATACTTCAACTCCAATATAGAAACCCTCTTTGTAATCTCCTACTTGTAAAACCAAAGAAAATTATAACAAGTTTGAGATTATTTTTTTAATAAAAATATTAACAGAAAAAAAAAAGAATGATAATAAGAAAACACAATAGAATCTTAAAAATTAAATTTTAAAAAAATAAATAAAGTTTTCATCTATTTACTACAATTTAAAAAAAAATGAGAATGTGAAAATAATCTAAAAGAAAAATAATGTATTTAGTAGCTGATAAAAAAACACTTTTTATAACTAATTTCTTTTAAAAAAAAGTGATTTTCACTGCAACAAACAAAAATAAAACTAACTTCTGCATTTATTTAACTATCTCTAAAAATAATTTCTAACTTATAGAATACCAAAATCACTTTTTTTTTTAAATCCTTAACAAACACCCTTAATTTGCACCCTTAATCTATATACACATGCAATAAAAGAAAAAGGGTGTAAATAGTATAATACCATAAATTTGATTTTCAGGATCAAGAAGCTCATCAAGAACAGGGGTGTATCCTCTGTGTTTTTCATTTCTAAGAATCTCCATTTTTTCCTTTAATGGAAGGTCAAAAAATTTCTTGCTTTGTTCAAAAACCTTGTCCATGAATTCTTGGCTTATTCCATGGTTTACAACATAGAAAAAACCAGAATCCAAACATGCCTAAAAAAAAGACAACATAGGAAAAAACAAAATAAGGTTAATTTAATAAGAAAAAACAGAGTAAATTGACCCAAGTTGTTTTTTTTGAATGAAACGTGTGAAAGGGTAATAGAAACTAACCTGTTTGAGTGAATTAACGGATTGGTTAATGTTTGTATTTGAAAGGTCGATGACATTGAGAACAGAGAATTTTGTTTGGTCCGAAACAGAGGATTTTGTTTCTGTGCTCTGTTTTCCCATATTGAAAATGGAAGAAGAAAGAACAATGAAGAAACAAAATGGACTTTGCACTTTTCAATAACATACACAAAATGAGATGGTTTTTTTATTCTTATATACAAGCATTATTATCAATAGATCATATTTATTTTATTTTTCTTGATTAAAAGTATACATATATATATATATATATTTTTGTTGACTCAATAAATATACTATATATATTTCTTAGACGTAAAATTTGGTATAAATATAAAATTATTTAATATATTATTAAACTTATTAAAATCAACAATATTGAATGATGTGTATAAAATGATAATTTTAATTTATATTAATAATATATTAAATAGTTTTAAATTTATATAAAATATTATATGTATGATTTACATAATATAAATTTTTGAATTAAATTAAAAATTAAAAATAAAATAAAATTAAGAAATATATAAAAATATTTAGAGATGTTGAAAGATGTATAAATTGGGAGTATCTAAATCTCTTATTGTCACACACAACCTTTGCAACCATTCATAATTGCATTAGTTTCTGTTATTACTAAAAAAGTTGCATTAATTTCTTTTTATTCGTTTTTCTGTTTTTTGTTGACTAAATTCCTTTTCCATTTTTAGATATATTTTTTTTGTGGTTTATTATTCTTTTTGGAAACTAGTTTTTTGTGGTTTATTTTAGTGGAACATCTCTTGGTTACAATTTTTAGAGTATCCACAAACAATTACACATATTAATTTCTCTAAAAGTTTAGAATGTTTTTAAAAATTGTCTTTTATCTTGATAGAAAATAATAAGAACTTTCTTTCTTAGGTAACAAATTTTGATATCCATTATCATATTACTATTTGGAATTTTGGATGCCATAAATTTGGTTACAATTTATTATTATTTTGCTCTCCTTTTTCCTTCCTAAATTGCACCTATTGTTTTTTTTTTCAAGTACACTTGTTGTACTTATCCATAAATTGTTTGAATAAGGACAAAATTATTTAAAAAATGATAAACTTTATCCATTGTATTTAAGATTTTAGACCTTTTGTTTTTTTATTAAGAATTATATCCTCTTATTAAGTATTTTTTTTTAAAGTAACACAAAAATCTTTCTTTTCTCTATTAGTGGAGAGTTATTAAATTCTTTTTCAATTTATTTTATTTATAACTTATTATTAATTAATTGGTGACTTAAATGTATTCTTAGACTAGCAAAATCAACAAATTTTATGATATGTAAGTGATGGTGTATCCCTCACACCAACAAATGATTTGACACATCCCCATATCAAATGTTATATGATTTTCACCAAAAGTTGTTGCAGTCTATATTCAATTTTATTTTATTCTGAAATTCCAATTTTTTTTTTTTTTGTTGACAAATTTCCACCTTTGCCTCATTAACCTCGTCACCCAAATGCAGTTTCTATAATATTAACTTAACTTTGTTACTATTTATTATTTTATTATTATTTTTCTACAATATAATATTAACTATTTAGTATCTTATTCTATATATTTCTGTCACAGTGATTAATATTTAGGGATATTGCTAACAAAAAATATAGTTAATGTTATATTAAACTTTAAATTTTAAAATGATAATTTAGTAGGAATAAAGTTATTCTACAAAAATGATAAATAAAAAGACACGGGGGATTATTATCAATTCAGTCTTTTCTTTTCTTTTCTTCTTAAATTGCACCTATTACTACTTATCCATAATTTTTTTTAGATAGTTCCTAATTATAGTTTCATTGTAGAAAACTAGTAAATGGACAATTTTTAAAAAAAGATTTTATACCTTTTTTGTTTGAGATTTTTCTTGTCTTATAAATATCATTTTGAAATATAACATACAAATTAAAAACACTAATTAATATATTTACTTATATTGAAATTAATTTTTATTCTTGATATGTTTCCAATTTATAAAAATTTAATGTTTCCAAAAAAATTTATAAAAATTTAATATTTTATTTATGACATTTATATTTACAATATTGTTATATAATAATAGGATAAAATTGTATCATCCTACAAGTGAACACGCAATTTTCACAAAATTATCTATTTACAGAAGAAAAGAGTAATTTCTATTTATGTATGAGACATAGTGGATATTAATTATTCTGCATTTTCAAAAAATTACTTTATTTTTCCAAAAACCTAGATACATTCATTTATATTTTATAATATAACGCTTAAATTTACCACTTGCCTTTTTTTTTTTATTGTTGTTTGGAAATTCTATTCCAACAAAAACAACTAGGGAGATAACAATCTGTATAAAACGATAATATTTTTTCTTACCTATACAAATAAATAGGCATAGTAAAAAAAAAAATACTTTTACACCACAATATTAATGATAGAAAAATAAATGAGATTAAATTTTAATGTTAAAAACTCCTTTCAATGTAAAGGAATAAAAATCAGAAATGAAGTAAATCGCACTATCAGTAACACTAGGAAATACCAAATGAATAATACATTACTCAATAGTGAAAACAATTAACAATTTTATCTGTTTACTTTAGAGTCAAGTTTAGTATTCTAACACTATAGATTTTAGTGTAAAATTTAAAATTGATTAAATAAGATGATAAAATTACACTTATTAAAGATAAAGAGTTTTTGAAGTATTTCTTCTCAAATGAAGTATAAATAAAAATTATAACAGAAAAAATAATACATTTAATTTTAAATTGAAATTAAATATATTAACTTTTCAATTATTATTTTTGTTTATATTTCATTTTAAGCATAGTTAACCAAACAAAATGTCTCAAACTCAATCACAATTCACCTTAAGTGGATTTGGGAGAGAACCATATAATAAAAACTTTGAATATTAACATTATTATTTATTATGTTCCTCAATGTTTACATGAACTAAATTTGGATTTAATGGTTGGCAAGGTTGAAAAATGCACCTCTCATGTGCCTAAGTTGAGCATAGGTTCCTTGTTCCACAACCTTACCCTCTAAAACATAAGCAATTGAATCAAGTTCTTTGATTGTGTTAAGTCTATGTGCCACAACAATAGTAGTTCTTCCTACCATGATCCTATCAAGTGCTTCTTGAACAACTTGTTCTGATTGAACATCTAAAGCACTTGTTGCTTCATCAAGAAGAAGTATGATTGGATTTCTAATTATAGCTCTTGCAATTGCTATTCTTTGCTTTTGTCCTCCTGATAATTGAACTCCCCTTTCTCCACATTCTGTTTCATATCCATCTTTCAATGATCTACATCACCAAAATTAAAATGTGCACAATTTTTATTTTTTTTGAAAAAATTATAAATAGTATTGTAACTCAATTTCTAATTCAATATTAATTATAATAATTTCAAATCAAGGGTGGTCTAAGGGACAAACAACTTAAGGTTAAGCAGATCAAACTAGGGCTTTAGGTTACAAAATTTTGGTCAAAAAAAGACCTAAAAGTCATATGCACAATACTATATATGTTTTGAGGAAACTTACGATATGAAGTCATGAGCATTTGCAGCTCTAGCAGCCTCAACCACTTCATTTTCCGTCGCGTCTTGCTTTCCGAACAAGATGTTGTCGCGAATTGTGCCGGAATATATAACAGGTTCTTGACTTACAAGTGCTGTGTGTTGTCTATACCAATGAATATCTAATTCCCTTAAGTCCACATTATCAATTTTCAATGATCCTTTCTCAACATCATAGAATCTTTGAATTAAGGAAATAACTGTTGATTTTCCACATCCACTTTTTCCAACTAGTCCTACACTTTTTCCTGGCCTTACCTCTAAGCAAAAATTCTTCAAAATTGGTGTCCTTGACCTACTTGGATAAGAAAAATCAACATTCTTTAACTCTATTTTTCCACTCATCTTTTCCAACTTAATGCCATTGTTAGTTCCTTCTCCATCCTAATCAAACAAATTAACAACACATGGATTAATTAATTGGTCACTAATGTTTACAAATTTGACATTTTTAGTCTTTAAATCAACCACTAAATAATAATAAGATACTAAATAACTATTTTTTTTGTAGCAAATGACTATGAAACAAAGTTACATCAAATTTGAACGTAATTAATCACGATTTTCAATTGTTCAATTGCACGTAGATTTAAACACATGAAAGTCGTCGTAGTCAATCACGTTCAACATCTGTTATATTTATTAACAATCCACGACTTTAACCAACTATTTTGTTATCAATATTCTATTTTGATAGTATGTGTCAAAACATCATTTATGATCTCTGCAACACCGACAATTCATATCAAAGGCGTGTCCCGGTATCCGGCACATGTCAGTGTCCAACACCGACACGACACTGACAGCGACACATTAATTACATTCAATTAATTCATTTTTTTCAAATTATTACCAGCGTTAGCGTCAGTGTCAGTGTCATGTCTGGTGCCCGTGTTAGTTTATGATAGAATTAAGATGTAGATAATTACCTTTGGAATAAGTGATTGTCTATCAAGAATCTCAAACACTGATGCAACAGCAGTTGAACTCTTAGCAAGATCAGAAGTCATGCTACCAGCTTCAGCAATAACTTTTCCAGTACTCACCAAAACAAAAAAAGTCTTAAACACATCACCTGATGAAATCTCTCTCATTTGCACCAATTTTCCACCAAACCAAAAATCCAAAGCCCATGACATGAAAGTTAAGCATTGAGCTGATCCCATTCCAATGCCTGCCAGCCAAGCTTTCTTCCTACCTTCCTTCCTTGGCTCCTCTTGAGCTTCATCAAACAGTTTCAAAACTTTTGTAATACTTCCAAATGATGTCACAATTCTATGATTATAAACAGCCTCTACCGCGATCTGCGTGCTTCGATTCTGCGCCTTAACAAATTTATTCGAAAGCGTCGAAAGCAAAACTTTTCTTGTGTAAAAACATACTATTGTAAGTGGTTGAACAGCTATCATAACAAGAGCAAGCTTCCATGCTACAATAAGTCCTATGATCATCGCGATCGCAACCGATGAAGTTGTTTGAACAAGTAAAGAGAGTCTATCAGCAACAAGAGATTTCACCATGGAAGCTTCATTACTCAACCTTGAACATAATGCTCCACTAGAGTTTTTTTCTTCATCAAACCAAGAAGTTTCAAAGGTTAAGATTTTCTCCAACATACACAATCTTATTCTTTTTGTTAACTTTGCTCCCATATAAGCAAAATTGTAATGTTGTAAGAGATTGAGTACTATCGAAGCGAGCGATAAGGAAGTGAAAATGAATGAATAGTTCATGATTCTATGTTTCATTTCTTGATGGCTTTTAGCAAAAAAAGCCGAAATCATACCACCGATTGTTAATGCATATAAAGGTTGGATTGAACCCAAGGCGATAGCTGAGAGTGTTCCAATTAGTCCTTGTTTCCATTCAGGTGAATTCAAAGAAAGAAGCCTTGGAAATGAAGGTGGAGGATGATGAGAAACATGAGATATGGTTTCATCATTAGGCAATGGTGATTTTGGGAAAATGACTGGACTTGATCTTGCAGTGCTTGGTCTACCTGTATCAGACAAATTAGTTAGTTAGTTATACTGATCAATCACACTAGTTATTTAGTTAGTTATACTGATTAGTTACACTACTTAGTTAATTATATTGATCAATTATACTAGTTAGTTAGTTAGTTAGTTAGGTATGTTGATCAATCACACTAGCTAGATAGTTCGTTATATTGATTAGTTATACTAGCTAGTTAGCTATACTAATCAGTCACTCTAGTTACTGATAATGATTAGTGATTAGTTACATGAATTAGTTAGTTAGTTATACTGATTAGTCACACTAGTTAGTTAAACTGGTCAATCATATTAATTAGTTAGTTAATTATACTAATTAGTTGTTTCTTTCATTGGCTATATAAGATTTATGTATCATTTGATGTAAATATTTTCTCATTATTCAATATGATCTACGTTTTACTTTTTTTCTACTTTTCGCTGGTCAATAACTTGTGTCAAGAATAGTACTAACCTGCACTACTTTTTGCTGCAGAAAGAAGAAGAGTTTGTTCTTGAATTTGATCTTGGTCATCAATGCTTAATTGTGTTTGTAATTTTGCTAATTTTGCATAGTGACCATTTGGAGTGTTGATGAGTTGATTGTGTGTGCCAGTTTCAATGATGCAACCATTACTCATAACTGCTATGAGGTCTGCATTTCTAATTGTTGATAGCTTGTGAGCAACAACCTGTTCAAGTTCATTAGTGCATTATTATTGTATACATCAAAATTAATTATGTAGCATGAATAGTAATCATTTGAGAAAATAAATTAATTAAATGTAATAAACGTATTGACATCGAAAACTGACATGTGTCAGACAATGAGACACGTCTTCGATATGAAGTGTCGGTGCTACATAGATAGTGTAAGTAAATTTGATTCATTCATTCAGTCACTATGATCATACATATTTGTTTGGATTGACTTATTTTAGTTTATGTAATTGTATAAGTATTTGTGAGAAAACTTATGAAAAGAATTTACATGTCTATAAGCTATTTTCATCTTATTTCCATAAGCTCTCCAAGATAGCTTATGAAAACAGCTTATATGAAAATCATTTTATTCATACAAAATCACTTAATTAAATTGTTTATCCAAACAGGACTAAGTGGTCAAAAATTGAAATAATTTAAGTGTTTTTAACTGTGGATTAAATAGATATTTGTAACATACCAAAGTAGTCCTCCCCATAGAGGCTTGATCAAGGGCATTTTGGACCAATAATTCAGATTCAGAGTCAAGTGCACTTGTTGCTTCATCAAGTAGAAGAATTACAGGATTTTTTATGATAGCTCTTGCAATTGCTATTCTTTGCTTTTGTCCTCCTGAAAGAAGTGCACCTCTTTCTCCAATCTAGGTTACAATCATTAATTAGATTCATGTATTCTAAATCAAGTGAAATTTATATAATTGTAAAATTTAAAAAGGAAACCCTACTCATTAATGCTCGTTGAATTTTGAAAAATATCTTATATTAAGATAAAGAAATCACGAAAATAAAAATATATTTTATAAAAAATAGAGAGAGTACTTCCTCCATTTGTGATACTTTTTATGTATGTTAAGAAAAAATGGTAATATAATTAATTTGTACTATTTGTACGAAACTACTACTCAATTACCCGTTTGTGTAAAATTACATTCAATGTTAACTTTTTATATTTTAAGACAATTTGATAGTATTAACAAGAGATATAATTGAAAAAATAAAATAAATACATCTAAAAATTTGCAAATGGTCTTATATTTTTCGAAAGAAATAAATTTGTCGAAAAAACGTCTTATAATTAGAGACATAATTAGAGACAGAAGGAATATATCTTATAATTAAATAAAAAATTAGCTCAGTGTTATTTTATCAAAATTAGAAACTAAAAATTCACGATCATTTTAATTACCTTGGTTTCATAGCCTTGAGGAAGTTGTCTAATGAAATTATGAGCATTAGCAGCTGTGGCAGCAACAACAATTTCATCCATAGTAGCATCATTTTTTCCAAACATAATATTTTCCTTAATAGATGTTCCAAACATTGCATGTTCTTGACTCACAAGTCCCATTTTCCCTCTTATCCATTTCAATTGTAAACTCTTTATATCAAAACCATCAACTCTAACAACACCTTCATTTGCATCATAAAATCTTTGTAACAATGCTATTGCTGTTGATTTTCCACTTCCACTAGCACCAACTAGTGCAACACTTTTCCCTGCCTCAACTTTGAGATTAAAATTATTTAATATTATACTTTCTGGTCTTGAAGGGTATGTGAATTTTACATTCTCAAAATCTAATTTTCCATTAATGTTTTGTAATGTGATTCCTTTTGTTGTGTCTTCACCATCAATTTCAGCTATTCTATCAATCATAGCAAATATTCTTGATGCAGCTATTGATACTTCTGTGAAGTACTTCAAATCAGGAAGTACCACTCCCAATGATCTAAATTATGTACCATTCAATTGTTAGAAAAGAAAAACAAAACCAAACACTATAAAAAAAAATGTATATATGAAAGTTTAAAGCGAATTTTAAAATAAAATATTTATCATAATAGTATTTTATAAAATTATTTAAAGAAAATATCAAATCATTTAGTAAATTAATGTAAACAATATTGTGTGATATTTATTTTTCAATCAATAATAAAGTCAATTGAATATATAATTTTTAAATTATTTGTCATTTTAAAATAGGAAAAATGTATTAATTACTTCTTTTGAATAATATCAAAGTTTAAATATATTTTTCAAATATTTAAGTACTAGTAATCAAAGGTTGATTAAGAGAAAAATAATTAATAGGATATTATTAGCTTAAATATAGTCTTCATTACAAGATAAAATATATTACTTCATTACAAGACTACTTTTATGAGAATATTCTTTCGATCTCTATTTATTTTGATGATAATTTAACCATATATTTTCTTTAAATTTCTAACATATAATGATATAAACAAACCTCATATTTATTAATGTCAACTTCAACTCAATTTTTTTCCAAAAGTCATTTTGGCTAAAGGCCACCAATAGTATATATCCTCAAAATGATCATTTTAAGTTAGTAAAATAATTGGCACTTTGATGAAAAAGATAAAGATCAAAACTTTTCTGAAGTGATTTGATTCCATTCAAATCATACACATTAATTTTACATGGAATTAAACTAATTATTTTTCAATCTCCTTTTCACTAAAGAAAATCATGTCAATGGGTCACTACAAAGAAATAAAGTTAAGTCAAGTTGGCTAATTTATATTGGGTATAAATAAACTTTAGTTTTAACTCTAAATTAGATTATTTACTTGATCTTTGTATGTCTCTATATATTTAGTTTAGTGGATTATGATATAAAAATGTAATAAAAAATGATTTTTTTTTTTGTTACAACTAATAAGGATTTAACTTTAGTAAAGTAATGAAATGCACTTTATTGAATAAAGTGTGATTCCTTCAACAACAAAAAAGAATAAAATGTGATTGAGTCAAAAAAAGAATAAAGTGTGATCCTTAACTAATTTTTTGTCTCATCTTCATTTGTATACTTAACAAAAATTACTTAAGTGAAATCTTCCTATAATTTGTTTCCACTAGCTTATTAAAAAAAATATTGTTTCCACTAATTTTATAATCTAACACCTCCATTTTGATAGCTAACCACAATTATGAGGACCCCTCCTATAATTTGTTTTTACATAATTTTATGGATAATTCATCTCCATTTTAATACCTAATTAACAAAATTACACATTTAAAACCTTCTCTTATCACTTATTCATTTTAAGGCCTCCCCTTGTTTTGGGCCTTATCCTCTTTGAACTGGCCTTGCATATGCATATGTGATCTACTTTATCAATTTCAATATGGTTCATTTTTTAATCAATAATTTTGATTCCACACTTTATTCTGTTTAAGTGAGTATTTTGCTTTAGAAAATTCAAATTACTCCTAATACTATCTATGCCTATGATTAGAACATTGAAATTGAAACTACTTAACAAAAAAAAATTATTTCCATAAGTGCAGTTAAAACGATAAAAATGTTGTGGAGACATTTATTGCAATGTGGCGCACATGATTTTAAAATTGTAATTCCGGTTAGGTTGTGAATTTTTATATCGCAGGAAAATCTAGGTAAACGTGGTCGACATGACTGAAATTGTGACTTCGATTCTGTTGTAGAGACTTCAAAATCTACAATATTGTAGCCGCAATTGCAGTTGCGGACTGCAATTTAAAATCATGAATGTGATAAAATTTATTTATTGTTTATATTTGCATATACTTTATACGAAGAAATCTCTTCTTTTGTGTGTAAAACCGAATCTAAATTTTTATTCATCACTCTATATATAGAGCTAAATTATAATATAAAAACACATCATATTCCTAAAAGAAAGAACAAATCTTAATCATTTTCTAAACAAAACTATAAATTATATATCCTCATTCTAAATCTAAAATACATTTAAATCTAAACACAAACTAATCTAAATAAAATCTTCTAAAAATATTTAAACATATTATTTTCAATAGGGTATAAGCTATTTATAAAAAATATATATAGAGAGAGAAAGAGAAGAATTAAAGTACTTACAATCCACTCATAATGAAGCAAATTCCAGCAGCATAGATTCTTCCACCACTTTCACCTTTATACATAACCAAATGACTTCCATACCAAGCAAGAAAAGCCCATATTGCAAAAGACAAACCAATGCTTCCAATAGCAAGACCCTTTGCAATTCCTTGTTTGATTCCAAGTCTTGAAGTTCTATCTAATATTTCTGAATATTTTTCCATTATTCTCTTTTCAGCTGTGAATGAATACACTGTTTTTATTGAACTTAGTGCTTGTTCCACAATTGCATTTGCTTTTCCATACTCTTTCATTAATGATTTTGATAAATAAATTAAATATTTTCCATAAATCATGCCAGGTATAATTAGCAACAGTAGAGTTGGAAATGCTACTAAAGCCAACCTCCATGAAAAATATGTTGCAAATGCTATTCCTGATATGAATGATGATGATTGCATCAAAAATAATGGCACCTGAAAAAATATCCAATTTTTAAATTATTAATTAAGGTGAAATTTTAAAGTTTGTATCCGTTTGTTAACGAATTAAAAAATAATAGAATTTGAAAATAATTTAAAAATTCCTCCAAATGAGAAACTTTTTTCGTTAGCTTCTTGTTAAAACTATTTTTTATGTAATTTTTTTATTTTAAAAAATCAATTTTAATTATAGTAGATAAATATAAAACAACTTCTTATTTTTTTTAAATCTATAACAAATAATCTCTAAATTATTAAATATAAAAATCATACATTTTATAATCTACAAGAAACGAACTCAATATTACTACAACATTTTTTAGTTTAGACAATAATAAAAAGATATAGCAAAAAATATAAAATATTCAATATAGTTTTAAAAAGAGTTCTTTGTAGCCTAAATTAGAATTGTATATAAAATTTCACTCCTAGAAAAGTTGAAATTAAAACTAAAATAAAAAGTTGGGCACTAAATTGATTTTGTTGCTAAACGTTACAAATGCTTAATTTATAGACCAATTTTTGTTTGGTCCCTCATTTTCATCTTTATTTCAACTTTTCTTTTATAGTTATAAAAGTTTTTGTTTAGTTACATTAATTTAAGCGTTTTGAGTTTTGACTATATTTGAAATTTTCACAATATCAAAGATTACATCAAAACAAAAAATGTGATTTATTAACTTGTATCTAAGATGAAGATAAAATATATAACATAGTGTATGAAATTACTAAAAAAATATGATGAAAGAAAAATAAAAGTAGACCTTTTCACTAAGAACTTCTTGTATAAGTGAAGTGTCCTTTGATATGCTATTAATGATTTCAGAAGTATTTGTTTCTTGTGAATCAAAAAACCCAACTTCTTGTCTAAGAACAGCTTCCAAATACTTGTAACGAATTCTCAACACTTGTCTCTCACTTGTTTTGCTCCAACAATAGCCTTCTACAAAAACATTCAATCATTTTATTCATCTTGATTAGTCTCTCATAATTATTCTTACATGATCATAAGATCAAATATAAATCTCCCGGGCATACTTACAAAACATTAATTATAATTTTTATTTTTTAATAATTTAAAAAATAATCAAAATATTAATTCTATATTTTAATTTTTTCAAAACCAAATCTTTAATTTAATTTACGATCATCGATGTTATTCACATCAACATTAAGATGTTATATATTTCTTAAGATGTATCTTTTCACATTAGTTATTATCTTTTATCGATTTATATATTAACATATATTTTAACCCTCTAAATTTTAAGAAATTTAAATTTTAATTATTTGAAGTTCGACTTTATATATTTATTCTCATAAATGTTAAAAAATGTAGAACCCTAATTTTTTTTTTTTTAATTGGTTACTACTTCTATTTTTTTAAGGAAGAAAAAATCATTTTAGGGTTTCATACTTAAAATAACCAAACATGTGAAAACTAGTTAAGGATATGTCTCCTAAGTAGGTACACATACTACTACTTGGTAGCTAACTATATACTCCTATGCTTGTAAAACTTTCACATCTTTGTCATAAAAAACTTAAAGAAAAATAAATAAATAAATAAATAAATAAATAAATAAATAAATAAATAAAGCTTGGAATTTAGATTATACCCATGAAAGCCACCACCATGGCTGCCAATCCCAAGTAGACAAAATATAAGCTGCACTGTAAACAATAAACCAAAAAAAATAAAATTAGTTAGATGAAGAACTAAAAATTGAATTTGTAGATTTCATGTAAAAAAAACCAAAAAATAAATTAGTCAAACTAAGTTGACTAAAAAAACTACCTTTTCAACCTCGGACATGGAAGTGTCACTATTGTTGTTGTTCCTATTACCTAAGCTGTTCATAATACGACTTGCAAAAAGAAGCAAAACATTTGTTGACATTCCATCTCCAATTGCTCCCAAAGAACCCATCAACATTAAAACTACATCAATCCAATCACCATATCTCAAAATTATGCTTATTGAACCTCCCTCTTTTTTCCTTATCACCCCCTCTTTTTTAGAACTCATTTTGCTCTCCTTAATTTTCTAGCTAGCTTATTAAGTCTTGGTGTGTGAGAACCTAACTAGCTTCTAAGTAACAAAGAAGAGTGAGAGAGAGCTGAATTATATATATAATACATATTAGCTGTTCACACACTTTTATATTTATATATATATAAATATATATATAAGCACACACGAGAAATCTAGTTCAATTGACAAATTTTGATATTGTTAGTCGGAATATCATGTCTCAAATTTAAACTCAAATTTTTTTAAATATATTACAAATTTTAAATAATACTTATCACTTCGTTTGCGAAAACAAAAGTGTCGACTTTAAACACTATATATATACATCTTTGTCGAGACTAAAAAAGTGGCATATTCCATGCTAAAAAAAAATGAATCACATCATAAGCTTTATGTGAGATTATGGGTTGTTAAAGATGTTTTTGTGCTTGGTGTTTTATTTGTTTGTTTTTTTCTTTTACTTTATTACTAACTTTTTCCACTTAAAATCTCTTATGCTTTTAATATGGATTTTTAAATAAAAAAAAATTAATTAAAGTGGACACTCGAGTTAACTTTCTATTACAGGTTAATTCAATTTTTTTAGTGTAAGTAGAAAACTTTGTATTATTTATGATAACAACACAAATGAAACTTATACAATATCAGTCAATGTAGAATATAAAAATACTTTTAGATTTTCAGTGTTTGGCTAAGGTGGAAAAAAAATTAGAGTAGTTAGAAATGAAAATATTGATGCAACTTTTTGAAGTTTAAAGTTTCTCTCTCTCTAAATCTACTATTAAACCATGAATATGTTAGAGGAGGATAATTTAATACATTCGAAAAAATATAATTTTTGTGTCATTTATATTTATATTTTTTGTACAATGTTGCTTATAAAAAAAAAATATGTATATTTTGGAATAAAAATTAATTTATTTTGAATATATAATTCTAGAATTATGTGTGGTGTTTTAGAAACATGGTCTAAATAAATATTTTTTTCATCTTATATAAAACTTCATTATACATGTTTCATCTTTGATATGAGATAATCCTTTTTTTGTGAAAAGAGATCATGATGGAGAGGACTCGTTCGTTTCTCTTTAACATAATTAATTAGTTTAATATAATTAATTAATAAATATTCTAATTTGATGTCACTTCGTTGGCCATTGTCGGGTTATTGCCACTTTTTTTTTTTATTCTATTTTATAAATTGTCACTTCAAAGTTGTAAATTTGTAATAGTCTCTTCTTATTCCCTAATATTTAATGATTAATAGGCCATGTGAATTGAATGATATAGGTCTATGTTTTTATGTTTTTAATTAGATCCACTTTTTGTTTTTATAAATATATAAATAGAGCTATGGGTTACATACACAATGATGACGAATCTAGTTTGTGAATGGAAGGTTGGAACGTGAATTGAATAATTTGAGGGTAAAATATATAAAAATAATTGACTTAACATCTTAATACACAAATTATGCAAGTGGGAAGAAATAAATGTTTCCTTTACTAGTAATTTTGTTTTAATTAATTTTTTGATAAAATTTGTAACGAAGTAATTTTCACATAAACGATATTGTATCATTTTTACTTCAAGTGATGAAGGAGTTTTGTCTTTCGATTATAAATTTTTTAAATCTAAAAAAAGTGATAAGGTAGCACTATGGAATTTTTAAGATTGTTGAACTAAAAAAAAAAGAATATAAATAAAAAAAGTTGAAAGATAAAAATATATAAAAAATTGAGTAAAATAATTTATTTGATGATTGTGTATTTTTGAAATGAAATTATTGTATAGTTTTGAAATGAAATTATTGTGTAGTTTTGAAGTGAACTATATAAATGATTTATTCTATATGACTTTGATGAATATTGATATCCATAGGACTCTAGGAAAACTCTCGGAAATTAAAATAAATTGATTTATTTTTTATTAATAATCTTTAATTAGTTTATTAGATCCTTTATTAGACATCAACTCACTCTTAACTCGGTTGTTTGTCAACAAACAAATTAGATTATTTTCATGTATAAAAAACCATTTTTCAAGAATATTTTAATTAAGTGATTAAATAATTATATTCTTTTCATATAAGCATGTGACTATATAGTCATTAATTTCTTTTAATTAATACTCATAAAAAGGTTTTACACTATAACGATTAAGCTCCTAAGGACAAAAGTGACCAAATTTTAAATTGTTTTTTAGCAACACCAATGAGCATTATAAGATTGTTAAGATAATTCATGATAGTGTTTTCATATTTAATTGCCACGTGATTAATTAAGGATACACACATTAAAATCATTTGTTAGTACTAATAAGTTATTTGGTTAGTCCGTAAACTTTTGTTCTCCATAAATATTAATATTATTAGATTGAACGTAAATTAATTATAATAGAATTTATCATATTTTTTAAAATAAAATAAAAATATTAATTTACTATAATTTCTAAAATTATTTTGCTATATATCGGGTGAATTGCTCATGGGTCCACCACTTTAAAAATAAAATCTCAATTAAAATGATGGATTTCATATGATTTTTATTTAATAATTAAAAAATTTAATGTTTAAAAAAAATATTGTATCTCTTTTTTTATGTAGTTAGAAAGATATATATATATATATATATATATATATATATATATATATATAATTATAAAACTCTAAATTCAAACTTATAAAATAATATTTAGTTTAATAATTTTAATATTTATCAATTAAGTTAGATTTTAAGGATAAAAATTGTATCTCTTTTCTTTCATATATATTTATAGTGGTATTAGTATTTTAAGTTAAAAAAATATACCAAGTTCACATGATGATTTTGGTGCATGGAAAGTAATGATATTGACATATTATAGTTTAAATTTGAGAATGGAATCCTACCCACTTAATCAATTCCTCTTCAATAGTTTTGATTGCATGTAGCTTACTATTTAATTATTTAAAGCATCGTCATAAATCAATTAAAAACAACTTTGAAAAATGGTTAGCTTTCAACTTTTTTTATAAATGGTTAATTATAGAGCATCATCATTTTAAACAATTATTAAATTTATAAATTGAAGGGAGTGGAGCAGGTAAACAGCATGAAAGCAAGAGTGTTCACACTTCACACTATGTCTAGTTGCTACTCTACTACTTCATAGGAGTAACTTTCCATTTTAGGACAGACAATAGCAAACAAGATCATTTTAATAAATAAATTAAAGCTATTAATAAATAAATTAAAGCTATCAAAGAAAATAAAGTTGCTGTTAAATAATCACTTTGTTTTTATTATTTAACTTTTTGATTTTTAAAAGAAAATGACTTGATAATTTAGAGTTCGACTAGAAGTTAAATAAAATATTAATTGAAGTTCTTAATTGGGTTTTTTTAAATAATTTATTCTTAATTGAAGTTTATTAAACACTCAAGTTCCATTATTTGATTAAAATAATCACTTTATTTTATTTTTATATTTAGGAAAATAATTTTATTTTAGTTTTTTTATTAAAATTTTAATTTACTTTTTATTTGAAAGTATATTTATAGAAGACATAAATATCAATCAAGTATAAAATTATAATTTAGTTTTTATTTGGAAATATAAAATGTTAAAATTTACACTACTAGAATAACTATTCCAGATCGATTTCAATTGAAAGATTGATTACTTTAAAAAGTTTCAGGATTGTTACACTACTAGAAGAATCGATCCATTAGTTAAAAATCATGAAAATATCTAAAATGACTGATTGTATGAATCAATTATACTATTAGATCGGTCAATTTAAAAAAAAAATGTTTTCAAGTAGGAGTATTTTCAAGTTTTTGGAGGATTCTTAAGATACAGTGAGATGAAAACTTTCTCAATATTCTGTTTTATAAAAGAAAGTTAGATGAGTTAAGTTTCAGTGGTTCATTAAAGTTAGAGTCAAGGTATATCTCAAGACTCAAAGAACGATAATAGATATATTTGTAAATCACTCATAAAGAGATCATCACCGTTGAAAGGTGAGTCAATTTCTTATCAATGAACTTATATTTTTTATAGGCCAATCTCGAGTACCTTTGTAAAATCTAACTCAATTTAGTTTACTCTTACCGCTATAAACAACAGAGCCAAGAACAAATGCTATGTTGGATTATTTCAATGTGGACTAGTATAGTGAGTTTTATTTCGTAAATAACCATATTAATTTGATGTCAAAATATTGATATATATTATTGTTAGTCTCAATTATGTGATCATAAATATTGGGTGAACGTGGAAAGTTTTTTATTAGTACTTACAAAGTTACAATAATGGATAAGTTAGTGAATCCATATACCACAAGGAGAAACGAGATCTCTTACCACTATATAAGTGTATTTGTCACATTGAAAATACGTTTCTTTTTGTTATATCACTAGTAGAATAGAGATAGTTTATCTTTTGTCATCACACACGCATTTAAGAATTTTAAGAGTTAAGAATAATTGTCATTTATATATTCAACTAATTCGAAGTCTCTGATCTCTATGATTAGTACTCTTTTTGTTTCAATACAATTGAATTATTTTATGATTTCACATTAAGTAAGAAAAATGTATAAATAAAATAGAAAAATAATAATATTTTTACTAAATTATTTGTGTTATGTATTAATATATTATCAATGTCATAAATATATAGTAAAAATATTATATTAAAAATAATACAAATAATATTAATTAAATTGTACAATTAAAAAAAAACTATATTAAAAATTGAAATGAAAAATTATTTTATATTAAATTTTTTCTTACAAATGTATCAATTATTTTAAGATGGAATAAGTATTATTAAAATATACACTATTCATTAGGCTATTACGAGCATTGTTGGAAACTTCTAGTTCTATATTTGCTTTGCAATAAGTGCTATTCATATTCATCGAGCTTTGAACTTATATCTTGAAAATATAAGATTTAAATGATCATGATCATTAGTATTAAAGGAACATAAAAAGATGTTATGTTTTGATCATTAGTATTAAAGGAACATAAAAAGATGTTATGTTTTGAAAGTTGAAACTATAACTATAGTTAGTTAAAGTTTGGGTTTAAAAACAAGTGCCTAGAAAATTATTGTAGATTAGTAAAAAAAAATCAAAAAGAAAATTATTGTAGACTCTAGATTTCGATTCAGAATACCAACTTTAAGTCTCAAAAATGAAGTTCTTATACAAATTCAAGGAAGCAATTATTTTTTGCAAAAGGAAATTGAAGGAGGGACTAGTCAGATTCAAAAGGGTACTTCCATCTATAGTAAGTAATTCTTAAACCAACAATAATTTTTTTTTTTCAAATTTGCACAAGTAATTTCTTTGAAGTTATAAAAAAAAATCCATTTTGTGATAAATTGTGACTAAAACATTGATATAATGTTTATGTCAATGAGACTTGTGATGTGACCCACATAAGAAATTATGAATTTGTTATGTGACCTTTTTATGGGCTTGGGCTCTTTATTCTCATCAAGAAGTATATGATTTTTTTTTTTTTAAGAAAAGTATATGATTCTTGTTTAAGAAATGTAATTTTTTTTCGACATAAAATTTATATTTGAGAAATTATTTTACTAAAACTAGCTTTTGAAATGAGTTTGTTCTTTTTTAACTAAAAGATAAACCTTGGTTTATATGATACTAATATGAACATATACTCTTTACTAAATCATTAATTATGATGCTTTTCATCTAAATCTTGTTTTGAAAATCAGTTCAAAAAAGGATGGCAAACTATCATAAAAAGTGTTTCAGGTAAGAAAAATGAAGTCATGGCCAAAGGAAAAAAAGAAGATATTGTCAAAGAAAGTGTGAGCAAAAAGACTAATGGTGCCACCATGATGAACAAGATTAATGAATACCTCAAATGGTATTTAAAACTTTACACAATCAAATATCTATCAATCACATATATTTTTATAGTTAGATGTGTATTCATGTTTCATGTGATCAGGTCCATAATTGTTCTTTGCAACCTGAGTCATTGTATAGGACCTAAAAATTATTAGAACATCAAATTTTACTTTTTACTTATAATAGTTGTAACATATTGATTAAATTTTTTATAGAATTAAATAAACACTCAAGTTTAATACAATTTAATTCTTTATAGAGTAAATGATTCATTGCATCAAATTTCATTGAATTCGAGAAGAGCTTTTAGTTGGTGAATAGGTACACAAAATAAAAATGTTATTGGACGCCATTTATGATTAACAAGTTTGTTTTTTACCAAAATAAAATGATTAAAAATGTTGTTATATGATTTTTCTTTTGATATGTTATTTGATAGTATCTTCAAAAAATTGAAATGTGATTAAAAATGTCATTATTTTCTTTTGAAATGTGATTATATGGATTTGCTTCAAAAAATTGGTAAGTATTAGAAGGATGATTCTTTTTAAATAACTAGAAAGTTAGTATTAATTTGTAATTGTATTTAAATATTATTTATAATTTATTTATTTTGATAAATTTAAATAAATTAATTTAAGTTTTTAGTATTTCATTTAGTAAAAATATAATATTTTAAAATATTTTATAATTATTAAAATTATATTTTTTTTATGTAAATTAGATCTTCAAAAATATGAAGACAGCCTCCATGTGACACTTGCCACACATGGTGTTTGTGTCTATTCATAGCATATACTACAATACTCAACCTAACATGTGATTGATTGTATTCTAAAACTCATTAGTTTCTATAAGTCTCTAATTATTGTTCATGTTTGGAATATAGTGTGAGAGATTTGTCAAATGAGGCACAAAAATTATCACAATCATTGTTTGATGGTGTTAGAGGAAGGATTAGATTACTAGTGAAGTTTACAGTAGATGTGGTGTTGGCTTCTATTGATGCACTAGGTAAATAACAAACAATTTTATAAATAATGTTCATTGATGAATGATTTATATCATGCTTTAAATAATTTACATACCAATTTTAATCAATTATATAGCAGCATACACTATATAGCTGAAGCATGAAGTTGATTACTACTACTATTTTAATGTCACAGATAGGGGTTTTGAAAAAGCAGAATCTGCTGGAAAACAAGTCCTTTTTGCTATCTCCCAAGCTGCAACCAAAATGGTTTCTAAATGGTAAAAATTACTATATCATATTTTGCTTTTTAGCAATATAAACAAAATTAATAGTTGGACCACACTAGCAATTTATGTGTTAAATTATAATCTACTTTACCCTTCATTTATATCTTTCTAACGTATACTTTATTTACTTACTCATTGTTCAATGATAAGTAGATATATCGTTGTAATTGATAAGTACAATCTAAGAGTAATTTTGTAAAATGAGTTATATTATTTAATCACAAATTGTAAAATGTAACTTAAAACTTAAATAATAGCAAATCACTACGACGTGCTCTATAACATTAGACGTAGGTAAAATTGTCCAAATTCTATAATTAAATCATGTATTTTTTGTTTTTCATATTCTACCATGTTATTTCTATATCAACCAAAAATCATAAAAGGAGTGAACAATATGAAAAAGATATATTGCATAAGCAAAATAGTGTATATATATATATATATATATATATCAAAATTTATATTATAAGATTGTGTTTTGTTTCTATATAGGTTAGGGGAAGAAGTAGGAGAAGCTATTGAGCATGTGTTTGCAACTACAGGACACACTCTTAGCATCGCTTGGAATTTCTTCAAGATATGGAAGATCATCAATCCACCTATGAAAAGTAGAATCTAAATAGACCATAACTTGCTATAAAGACATTTTGATTTGTTTAGGAAAGGTTTGTGATAGTTTATGTACTTGTCTCTAATTTTGTTGTACTTAAGCATCATAGTTTGGGTTGGTTGGAACACCTAATGAGGAGGTTTAGGGTTCTTCACTAACATTTGTCTCGAAAAAATTATGCAAGTTTTTTTCGACTTAATTAATGAATATAAATTTGAAATCCTCTTTCAAATCGGTTCACCGACTCTTCACTTTTAACTCTCTTGAATTGTCACAAATAACATCCTTATCATTGACTACACATTATTCTTATGTTTTCATGTATTGTCAATATAAAATATTTTATACCGTATTTTATACCGTCATTACATTATATCCAACTATTTGAATGATTATAATTTGAAGTAGTTATAATCAAAGTTAACATTTTTATGATTACTATGACTCATTGAGTAACAGTATATAAAAATTAAACTCTATTGTATGTATCACTGTCTGATCAATTATATTTTACTATGTAATTATTATGAAGATGATTAACATCTAATTGTTAGTATAGTCAATATTACTAATTAGTATTGCAAATATTGTATTTTCACTCACAAACAACACAACAGTACTTATAATTGATGCCTTAAATAGAAAGCAACATGATTGCATATTAATTAATATTTACTATTACTATATTTGGCAGAATTTCTGAGTGTAGCTGCAGAAGTTGCTGGATTAATGGCCTTTCTTATCTTAGAAACATTCCAAGCAGTATTAGCAGCATGTCCTGCAGTTGCAAATACATGCTCTGTAGCTTCCCCTGCTTCTTCCCCAAACCTATATAAACATAACACACTCTTCTAATTTCTTATGTAATATCAATTTTATTATTTTGATTCTCTTTTATTCATTTGGTCGATAAAATTAACATGATTGAATGTTACATTAGTAAAATAAAAATCGTCAAATTTAAGGTAATGTTTACTTTGTAAAAATATTTTTTGATATCATTTTTTAAAATCTTGTTTATTTTATCTCGAGGGAAAAGTTCGTGAAGTAAATCATTTTCATATAGATAAAAGGAAATATTAGTTAATCACGATGTATTTTTAAAAATAACAAAAACAATTTTTTTTAAACATTTTCGTGGATTTTAAATTAACACAAATTTTAAGAAATGAAAACAAAAAATGTTTTCACAAAGTAAACGATCCCTTAAATTGAATCAATTTAAAAGATTGTAAGCAAGTTTGTTAGTTTGTTAGAATTAAAATTGAAAGACTATAAAGATTGTAATGAAATTGTTTTTACCTGTTAGAAACCATTCTTGTTGCAGCTTGGGAAGTGGCAGAAAGAGTTTGTTTTTCAGCAGCTTCTGCTGCTTCAAAAACCTTATCTGTGGCATTAAAAGCAAATATAGTAATCAAGTTAACGTTGTCAGGATTATCAAATCGGGATTCAAATCGTGGATTAGAAGACTTCTTTTCTTTTTTTATTATCATATAATATATTATTAAGAAAATGTAATATTTTTAAGTAAAAATAAGTGACAACAAAATTATATGATGATATATCATATACAACAAACGCATGTTACAATAAGCCATGTGATCTTACCAGACGCAACACTTTAGAACTTCAACAAAATCACAGTGTCATTTTAATTTCATCAAATTCACTCCACAATTCAAATTTGGATGCAGTAATTCATCAAAATGAAGCAAGACTCATTATAGTGAATCGGGATTCACCGTAATGAATCAGAACTCAATATGACACTCATGTTCAAAATAGTTACACACTTAATATTCGTATTTGATTGAGTTCAGTTTGTATCGAAACGAGATATGACTCGCATGTATTGTAAGATATTGAGATGAGAAGCTTTATAACTTACTGACTGCATCAAGGGAAGCCAAGAGAACCTCTCCTGGAAGCATCCTAAGGAATGCCTGTCCTGGTTGAGATTTAAGGACAGGAGCCATCAATGATCCACTCACTATTCCAACACCATTGAGTAAAGATTTTGATAGTTTTTCTGTCATATTTGTAAGCTTTCTCACACTACATAGGTTCCAAACAATGAAAAATTAACTAAGAGTTAGTTTTTTTTATAACAGATGCACGAATACTAAACACAATACTAACATTAATACATAGACGGATATATTGTAATAATTTAAGAAAATAGAAATAAATATATAGAATTTATTTATTACATTTTTTTTAAGAAAATCATTTTATTTTTAAAATTTAATCACTTATGAAAGTTTTATTTGTTTGTTATAGATATTTTAAAAAAAGAGAATCTAAAAATTGTTTTAAATTGAGAAGTTGTTTTTAGTAGCTTCTAAAAAATAATTTTTTATAACTGATTTAAAAAAAAAATTATTTTTATACGATAGACAAAGACTAAAGAACGTTTACTCTTCTAAAATATAATCTCTAAATTATGGAATATCAAAGTTATTTTTTTATAATATATAACAAACGGAATAACCACATATATCAGTGTCGTTATGATGTCTAACGTATGTCGCACACTAAACACATCTTCATTAGTGTGGGTTTTCCATGTTCTTAAAAAATTCAGGAAACAACAAAACTATCCTTAACAATAATCATGACTTCTAGAACATAATCAATAACATGTTAACTTAGTATTGTAGTATATATATATAATGTTCAGTTTTTGAATACCGTATGAGATTTTCATTCATTCTGTTGTTCTTTGTGGCAGCAGAAGTTTTGTTGTTGAAACTTTGTTTAACCATGCCAACATTTGTCTTATCTGAATCACCATTTAGGATACTTTGCCCTCCTTTTTGGACCTGATTTTCAAACCAACTTTTACATTAAGCATAATCATTCATGATTAAGTGGTTACTTTCCATAAGCTATTTTCAGCTTATTTTCATAAGTACTTGTGAGACTGTTTGGCATAACATATGGAATCAATTTATGACATATCTAGAAGTTGTTTTCATATTATTTTCACAGCTCTCCAGAATATCTTATATAAAAACAGTTACAAAAGTTGTTTTCAGTTTATTTCCACAAGTTTCAAAATAACTTATGAAAATAGTTCGACATAACTTCATCTTTTAATAGAGAAATCTTGTCAGATCAAAAGATCTTATGTTCCATAAATAGTTTATACATAAAAACTTATATATGATAAACGGTTAAACAAAACCTGGTTGGCGTAAGCATTACTACACATGAAGATACCCTTAACAATCTGACCAGTCCCACCAGCAATAGCCTTAGCAAGAAAATGATTATAATTTTCAACACAAGGAGCAAACTCTTCCCAATCAAGATCACTCTTCTTCATATTCTTCTTCTTGCTCAATTTCAAATCACAAAAACAAGAGTGTTCCTTAAGAAAACTATCAACCAAATTCATGCTTCCACAAAACTCTTGTGGAAAAGTAACACCATAGCTAAGAGGTTCACCACCATTTCCATCTTTCATCACAGGCAATGAAAAAAGGTAGTGAAGTTCATCAACCTTCACAACTGGTTCATCTTTTGTTAGAGGAAATTGAACATCATTTCCTATTTTGATGATTGTTGCTAATGAAACATTTTCATCAAATATTTTTATGATCATGAATTGTCCTTGAGTTAGTTCATGTGCTTCTCCTTCATCCATTAGATAAACTTTACATCGTGGAATTTGTATGAGAACTTGTTGTTGTCTTGATAGAGTTTTTGGTTTTGAGAGATTTGATGAAGCTATAGGGATGGTTTTTTCCATTGGTGGAAGAGTTTTTGAGCCTTTGAAGCAACAACCCATCTTTGTTTTTTATGTGTTTGAAAGTGTTTCTTTCTTGGGACCCCTTGGAATATGAATGGAGAAAGTTGTAGACTCGACGTACTTCTGATCAAAGACGTGTCTTAGTAGTGTCTGATATTGTCGGTATCTTATGCCAACACATGTATTATTTTCAATTATTTAAAACACCTCTGATAGAAAGTGTGTTTCGTTAATATCTCACAAATGTTTTTCGTGATTTTTCTTTCATTTTGTTAAATTGAGAAATATTAACAGTAACGACCACTACCTATACTTTTTTGTCATAGCCATTTTCTCAATCACGGATCTTTTTAAAATCTTGTGCGGATACCGACATATATATATTACATTTCATTAATTATTTTTAAAAATTATTAACGGTGTCGACATGTTTATGTGTTTGATTTATATAATGTAGGAAAAGTATTTTTTGCTTTATTCTGTTTTTCTTGTGAATGGTGATTAATATGGTATCAAGGTAAGGATACTTTGTGTGGAATTTTGGAATTGGAATTGGAATGTGTGAGAGAAATTTGATAGCTTGTTGAACAATCTCAATTAGCATCATAGTTTGTCCTCCTAGTGTGACTGAAAATACTTTATTATAACCTGCATTAATATTCTTTCTCCACCACTGTTTTTTAAGTTTTTTTATAAGTTTAATAACCTTAGAATAATGTAAATATGAAAGTCTAATCATATTTCATTTTGTTATACTTATACTTATGAGAACCAATATTATCGTATACAATAGTTTTGGATAGAGATGTGATATTTTGTTTCATTATTTCATTGTAACTTTTAAAAAAAATATATTCTTCGATTTTATATGAAGTATAAATATAGACACAGACATTTGATATAATACACAAACACAATAATAATTAAAAAAATTATATACCATTTAATATATGTCTGTATCGAATTGGACACTTTTAATATGAAGTATCAGTGTTATATATAGTCTCCGACTCCTTAACAATATAAAAACCATAAATTACCATTCATACAGCATCAATTTATATGTCCTTGCTTTTTTCCTTTTGCATGGTGTGATTGTGCATGCATGTACGTGGACAATTCCTTTGTATGTAATCAATTTTTAACAATCATTTCCCCAAACTTAAAATGCTAAAGAGTTATAATGTTAGAGAGTTGGTGGTTATAAAATCCAATTATGTTTCTTTAAGGAGGAAAATGTAGAGTGTTTTCTTTTTGTCTCTCTTAATTTATATTTTCTTTTTCTAAATTTTAATCATCGCTCTTTCTTTTATATACACAAATATATTAAAAAAATTCTATTTTTTCATGATCTATTTTTAAGAATACGTTGTTTCAATTGTTGGTTGGGAAATATGTCAACCTTTATTCAACATTGAAAAGTTTTTAAATAAAACACAAACATTTTTTAAACTTTTTAGTGTATAATTGGATAGACAATGAATTTTAATAAAATCTCATTTGTGAGTATGATTTTATCGAACTCACCGTAATTCTAAAAAGACATTTAGACTTATCAATTTATTTTGTCTTAGTTTTTTGATTCTTCAGAAAATATACTTTAGTAATCAAGAGTTCAATAAAGAAGTTAAATAGAATTAATCAAAGAATTTTTTCAGTTAAGATTCAAGTTCAGTTCCCCAAACGATTCATCTTTAACTGAACCTTATTAACAACTTTAATTCAATCACTTTTTTTAATTTTATTGAATTTAAAAAGGCATGATAAACTAAAATTGCACATAATTTAAGCTAGAGGAATAAGAAATGCAACTAATCCCTTAATAATAATTTATTTTTGGTTGGGCCGCTTTAAGCAAACCTTTAATTGGGCCAAAAGGCCAAGTCACCAAGCCGATTTGAGCCCAAATGAATTTCATATGAGAATTGTACCATGCACCCCTCACTTTTAGCTTTTACCTCAATTTATATGGAAAAGATCAATTTGCCCCTAGTTTTATCTATAAAAACCCCCCAAAAAAGTTGCATTTCAGAAATTTGCTCCTTTTTAATTATAACATACATCAATAATTTAAAAAAAAAAATTGAAACTTTTGAAACTTTCGAATTTTTTGAAACTTTCGAAATTAAGTTATTTCGGATGTTTGAAATTTTCGAAAAAAATGTGTTTTGAAAGTTTCAAATTCATCCAAACTTTCAAAACTTTCTGAAAAAGTACACTTCCAAAGTTTCGAAAGTTTCAGATGTTCCTGAAAAATATCATTTCGAAAGTTTCAAATTTAATCAAAGTTTCGAAGATATCAAAAAACTCACTGTTATTATTTCGAAAGTTTGTAATTTTCGATTATTAAAAAATATTTTGTAATTTTCGAAAGTAGAGGTGAAAAAGTTGAATAGTAATTTTTTTTTATGGTTTTATACAAAATAAAAAAGGACAAAATGGTCTTTAACAAAAAATGGGAGGTGAACGCTACAATTCTCTTTTCATATCTCATATCTGTATCTTATCGGCCCAATACTCTCAAATCAAAATCTGTGTGCGCTTCATTCATTCACCATTGGTGACTCACTGTGACATTTTTTCTAACGTTGTTTTGTTTGTTCTGTTGGATTCTTCTTACTACTTCATTCATAACTGAGTGAGTGAAACATTACTTCATTTTTGTTATCAATATTATTAATCCTTCATTAATTAATATGATGATTGATTTCTAATGTTGTTTTTGGTGTTTCAGATTGAATTAAAGTATTAAAGTTTGAGACTTTACCATTATGGTATTGCTAATTGCACTTGCATTGCTTCTTGGTCTCTTCCTTGCTCTTCTTCTTTTCAACCCACGACGCCCCAAATCTGGTTCATCTTTTTCAACACTCTTCTCATTGTTATTATTATGATCATCTGATTTTTGCTAAGTTTTTCATAGATTTTGAATGTTTGGTTCCACTTTTAGAGTAGTCAAAATCAATTCTTGAGCTGTATAATTGGTTTTGATATGTTTGAATGATATTGAGTAAAATTGATTTTGCTTCTAGAATTGACGATAACTTCAAGTCATGATTTGTAGTTTGTGGGTGCAAACGTGATTTTTATATTGAAATTTATTTTTCAACTCACTTTTACTGAAATATATAATCAAACATAAATCACTTTATGTTCAGCTTAATTTTGACTAAATCAATTCATTCGAAATCAATTTTAGTCACTACATAACCGAACACACACTAAAGACCCAATTTAGTCCCTCACAATTTAGTTTTGACAAAAGTTAATACTCAAATTAGATCCCGAGAATTTCATATGAGGGATAAATTAGTTCCTTCGTTAAATTTGATGGAGGGTAACAAATGGACTAATTTGAACTTGATATAAATTATTATGACTAATTTTGGGTTTTAAATTTTGTTGGAGACTGAATTGAGTCACATTGAAATTGTGAGGGACTAAATTGGTTCTTCAGTGTGTTTAATATTTGGCTACTCATGTAGGTATGCTTATGTGATGTGATTTCTTTGCATCTTTCTCAGGGGATAAGGTAAAAGCTGGTTCTAGCTCAAACAATGATAAGGTATTATTATTATTCATTGCATAGTTGAGCACTTTTTTTGTCTATTTTGTTTTATGGTAGGTTTGGTATTTCATTGATCATAGAATGGCATAACTTGTTTAACTATATTTTGGATCTAGGTGAAACTAACTAATTTGTGTTTTTGTATTAATTTCTTTCTAAATCAGTTGACCACATATATAGTTCTGGAAATAGTATGCATCGTGCAATTTCGTCTCACAAATTACTGAAATTCCAAAATCATCTGTGAAATTAAAAATCCTTGATCATGTTAGTCCTTTTGGATTGGTCTATTTAGTCTATAAAATTGTTTAAGAGGGACTTATGTGACTGAAGATTTTTACAGAGATTATTTTGAAATTTCATTGTTTTCAAGAACTAAATTCACGGATCTCTCCAATTTTAGGGACTAAATTAGTGATTTACACTTTATTTATTGTATTACAGTTGTGTTGGATTCTAAAATTCTTAAAATTTGTCGTATGGATTGTATTGAACGTGCATCACATGTTATATTTGTGCTTTCTAGAGGCCAACATGAGATTTTAGCCCCAACAATAGAGAGCATGTTAAAAAAATAGGTGTTAATGAGTATCTTGGTATGGTAGCATTCTCCTTAATGACATGGTTTGATATTTTTCAGACTTGTTTCATGTTTGAGTTCTGTGCACAATTTAAAAGCAAAGGCATGACTTATAGGAGGCCCTTAAATCAGCTTTATCATAATGATGCAATTGAATGACTGAGGATTAGGCTTTAGCTCCATATCACCAATACTTCTTATTGAAGGCATGTTCCGGTGTCCGACACTGATTATATTCAATTACCGCATTTTTTCAAATTATTACTAGTGTCGACGTGTCAATGTCAATGTTGTGTCTGATGTCTGTGTCACTATCCATGCTTAATAGCACTTTAGAGTTTTAGCATTTTTAAATTTAGGGATTATAGGAGGAAGTAACTTTGAGGCAGTGGCTATTCTGCAGAACCTCGCTTATCGAGTGGAACCACCATCTTTTTCAGCTTACACACTTTAGCATATCACTCTTTTTTCTAGTATTATATGAGCCTAATGATAGTTTGGTAACATGAAAATACACTTACCTTAAGCTTCACTTCAGACAAAGCATTGGTGAAATAGTTGATTGGACTATAAGTAAATATCTGTGAGCTTTTGCCTAAAAGTAATTTTACATAGGGAAAGGTGTCTAAACCTTGATTTTGTGAGCTTTTTAGTCATGCTATAATTTTTTTTGATCTAATTGCTATCATGTTTTGTATACTGTATTTTTCTTGCAGACATCAAAATCCTATAGTAAAACTGATGTCTCATTGCATAACAAGAGAACAGATTGCTGGATAATCATCAAGAACAAGGTATGAACTTTTATGCACCTTTTGAATGTGTTATTCCTTTAGTTTAAAACTAAATAGTATTTCCATATCAAACTTTATTTGCTAATGCTATGATTTTCCACTTTTACCTTTGTGACTTAGTCAAATTCTAAGGTGCACTACCTTCATAGGTGGTGCACCATGAACCGGGCTTAAAAAGTATTTGAAACTCTAACAACGATTGACGACACTCCTTGAAGTATAATTTAGCAGTTCTCTCGATCTTTACGCTTGAAATGGCGACCTAATTGGTGTCGGTCAGACATGTTGAGTTTTGAGCGACGCATTCGTTTTTCCTTTATTTTTATCAAACCGACTTCAACCGTGTCATTGTCTCAATTGTAAAGACCAAGAGGATCATTTCGAGGAGCGTCGTCGATCTTCATTAGAATTTAGGATGACTTTTAAGCATTGATCCCCAGTGGACCACTTATGAAGGTGATCAACTGTAGCATTCACCTTGTAACTGGTGTAACTGATTTAGAGTTAACATTTTTTTAGTTTCAATTCACTGTAGGTATATGATGTCACTTCATATGTGGAGGAACATCCAGGTGGTGATGCCATTCTAGCACATGCTGGAGAGGATTCAACTGAAGGATTTTTTGGGTATGCATACATTACTTTCACCTTGTCTCTGATGAATAAACATTTCTAAATTTACCTGTGTTATATATGTTTCTTACTGAAAAACTTGTCTCATTTTTCAAAACAAAATATGTCATTCTTCCTTTGTGGTACTTATTAACATGGATTAAGCATGCTCTCATTGTTCTTATTGGTTAGCTTCTTAGACTTAGCCAACAAAGATTCAAGTAGAAGCTGCACTCTATAGCTTTAGCAAAATCACTGTGAAACCAAACATGCATTAGCCATCTATAATTGTTTTGGCAGTTTGGTCCATAACCCTACCTTTATTAACAACTTCCCTACCTGTTAATGTCGCCTTTCACCTATATAGCACTAGCAATTTAGATCGAAGGTTTGTCTAGTGTCCGACACGTGTCGGTATCGGATACCAGCACAACACTCTGACACGTGTAATTAACATTTAAGCACTTTCATTTTCTGAAGTTCTTATAGGTGTCTACGTGTAAGTGTCGAGTGTCGTAGCTGTGTCAATACTTCATAGCTTTTTACCTTTACATTGCAGGCCACAACATGCAACTCGAGTCTTTGACATGATTGAGGACTTCTACGTTGGAGACTTGGAGCAATAGCTAGTACTATGTTTGGATTTCCGTTGCTAACTTAAGTTTTAGTCCAAAAGTACGTTTGCCTCGAAGGAACTCTAAAAATATTTTGGATTCATTTGTACGTTTGCAGTTTCTCAGTCGCATTGGTCGGTTTGAAGGAACATTAGAGTTTAGTTAGAAGAAAAAATTCAATGTATATGATTTTTTTCCTCAAGTCTTAAACCATTCTCATTAACAAGTGCTTCATTATGAACATAAGATTATCCAGGTAATTGCATGTTTTGTCTTATAATTGCTGAAACTTACAAAATGCATTGTTTAAGCCTATGTTTGCTTCTGTTCACCCAAATCACAGTGAAAATTCAACTTGCAGCAGAAGCTTAGTTTTGGAGTTTCTACAATTTGCGGTGAAAAAGAGTTAGACGCATGATTGAAGTCATGAACTTAACACCAAACACGCGTTAAGTAAAATCCATCAGAGAATATTATGTGAAACAGAAACATGGAATCATAAAAATTGAATTTGAATCACTAACTGTATGTACACTTAACCACTTTCTGTACACTTAGTGATTATTGATTATATAATACATGAATTACAGAACTATGATAGAAAATTAATAACAAAAAAATATGTAACTAGGATTCTACCAAACTAAAGAATCAATCAATCACAAACTTTGTATGCTGAAAAAAATGAAGCCATTTTTCATAGTTATTCAGATCTCTTTGGTTGACGCCATTGTGAGAAACTTTTGGACAATGAACTAAGGAATGAGCCTTTTGTAGGAAACCCTTTCCTTCCATATAAATGTTTTCCTCCCAAGTCTGTGAAAACTGGAACGCTATCTTGGGTTGTTGGAGTCCTATCTATCTGAAAAATTTACGACATAAATTAACAAAATATTCTAATTGATGAATACTATAGAACGAAATATAAGCAAAAACGACAAATGAAAAGTTGATGTTAAGACTGGATATATCAACTTTTCAATTATCATTTTTTTTTATATTTAATTTTGGAGGGAGTAGGATTGAACAAGTATATGATTCAAAACTTTCTCTCCTAAATACTTTTATAATCATATTATATGTATAATCACATTTAGAAGGGAAGGTTATACTACTAGAACTTTTGGCTCTAACTTACTACAACTAGTATAGGAAATGGGTGAAAGAGCTAATTTGGTTATCTCATTGTGCAAATGTTTATCAAAGTTTTGAAAATAGATTATGATGTGTTCATTCACAAATTCTAAAGTGTACCATCACGGAGTGTGCTTAAAAATTGTTCAAAACTCTAATGACAATCAACTACACTCTTTGGAAGTATAAGTCAACACTTATCCTTATTTTTACGCCTGAGACAATGATTTAATTGGTATTGGTTCGATGTTATAAATTTTGAGAGACACGTTCGTATTTTGTTATTTTTATCCAACTAATTTCAATCGAGTCATTTTCTCTGTCATAAAGACCAAGAGGACCATTCTGAAGGACATCGTCAATCTTGTTAGAGTTTTGAGTGATTTTTAAACACTAGTCTATAGTTCACCGTAGCATTCACATGTGTTCATAAGTTATTTTCAACTTATTTTCTTAAACTTCTCCAAATAGTTTATCGTTATAAGTTGTTTTCAACATATGCAGAGTTTATCCTTGTTCTTTCTTAAATTGTAGCTTTTGATTTTTACTAAACCTAGACCAACTTACCTTGTTGATTTTTCCATCTTTCAAATGGTATATGATACCAGACCAATTAATGCATTGAGAGAAATGAGAACGAATTGCAGATAAAGGATATAGAAAGTTATCCACCAACATAGCAATGAAAACCTGTTCCAAAAAAGATAAATAATCACTTACCTTATCTAAATTAGTAAAGAGGTGAAATTCTCATATCTTGGCATCATGTTAAACAATAATTTTTTTCCAACATATATTCACACAAATTTATGCATAATAACATTAAACAATAACCTGTTTTGATTGACTTATTTACTAGCATAAACACTTGTGAGATTGTTCGGAAGA
>NC_021167.2:27962277-27996426 GCF_000331145.2 Cicer arietinum
CGGAAGAGCTTACGGAACAACTTGTATAACATCTCCTTCAGCTGATTTCCATAATCTCTCAGAATAATTTATGAAAACTGATTTGACTTTATTTTACTTTTTGTTATTGAAATGGTACTTATATGATAAAGCTTATGCTATAAGCTTTTAATTAAGTTAAGTTGTTTATCCAAACAAAGTCTAAATCCATCACCTTAGAAAAGTAAGCTTGGAGAAAAACTTGTTATTTTTGGATTAAGAACTTGAGAGAAATACTTACAAGACACCAATTATAGTTAGCAATAGAAAGTGGGGATGCTTCAGGTGACAAAAAATTGCAAAGTTGAACTTCTATCCTTGTCAAGTTCCACATTGAAAGAAGCTCAAGAAAAGTGCAAAAAGCTAAGAAGTACACCAAAGATAACCCTGAAAGAATGCAAAACTATAAACCCTAATTTGAAAGTTCATCTCAATGCATTTCTTCCACTCTTCTTTTCTTTTTCATGCATAATCTCATTAGTGGAAATGCAACTTATAACAACAATGGAGAAGAAATGAAGACTATATTCTTATGGATTATTACAACAAAATAACACAACACAAATTAAAATGGTATACATTGTCAGTGTAATATAATTTATACCTGATTTCTCTTTCTTTCTCCTGATTAATTAAACCATAGGATAAAGTAGATAATAATGGAATAATAACACTTTTGAATTTAGAGTTAAACTTGTATGTGCTATCACTGTAAAACAGTTTTACACACTCAATTATATCTCTCGTCACATAGATAATTCCCGAGAGACTTTAAGAACTAACATAACAGAGTGATGATATAATTACAAGATGTGATTTGAAAATTAAGACGAAAATAGATAAATCTACGAAAATTCGCACTAATTTTATTGCATATAAAGAAGCATAAGAGACAAACAATTTGACAGTATTCATCATTCAGTATTAGAATCCTGTCAATTGTTTACACATAAATCAACACTAACAACCTACCTAAAAAGGAAAAGTAGTGTTCTCACCACCAGAAGTGTAGGCTATTTCCTCATGTGAGTAACCCTTAAAGTGAGATTGTAGTGCTGCTGCAACATGAATTATCGCCATAACGTACGGCGATACAAATCCCCATGACAAATAACAGTGAACAGCGAATAATGCGCGGTTCATCACACGGTTAACTTTCGTCGTGTATGACTCCAACACAAAAGTTTGTTTCCTCAGATAATTCCAGTATCTGATCATGTTAAAATCAATTTTACAGATAATGCAAAATGAAATTTTAGTTTAGTGGCAGGTAAATGATGATTAACAAACCTTCCAAAATTAAGATCACTTGCTAGAGGATGAGGAAAGACGGCAACCGGAGGCGAAGAAATTAGCTTTTTATGAGCACCTGAAAATGACAATATTATGGCAATGAACAACATAATAAACATTGAATGCACATTGCAAAAGAATCTATGATAGTAGCATTTCCAGAAAAATAATCACACACATCAGTTATGGAATTTGTTATTCAAAGAGTTGCTTCAAAGACTCGATACCCTCTCACGCTCAGGACTCGATACCTGAAGCGACCCGAGTGACCTGATAACAAGTAGCTCAATGGTTCTTAACAGGATATGACATCTTAAAATTTTGGATTGTGTCTAATTCAATCCTTACAAAATCGGCTCATAAAGTGAGAGGCTTCTCCTAGTTAAAAGTATCAACTACTCACCAGCTATGGCTGCAAGAGTCATATCATCAGAATATCCACCATTTCTAAGTTCTGATACTACACCACAATTATCTTGCCTAAAATCTTCAGCATGCATCTATTGAGAAAAAAAATAAGTTGTTAGAATGCATTGCAAGTATTTTTATGCACCAAATAAAATTAAAAGAGGTAGAAGCTACTTGCCATCATGCACCCTCCCCACAAAAAGAATGTTTTTCCACCAGTTGCAAATCCCATTGAACAAGGCTGTGGAACAAAAATAACACATAGGAACAAATGAGTATAATTGATATAGGATTTAATTTGTATAAGTCAAATTAAATTTTTTACGCATGCATCTAATCAATTTGATCAGATGCATGCGAAAAAAGTAGGCTGATAGTGCATAAAAGTCTGATTGATATAAGTCATTAGAAAAGTGACATTATAGTAGATTTTCAGTGAATAGAAATTAATCTCATTATATAACCCTCAGGAAAATTAAGAGGTAGGTTATGTACCATATGGTATTCATAGATGCAGTAACTGCCTAAACTTCCAGATGGCAAATCAAGAGGATATCCAGTTTGAATAAATATCTGTTAAGCATCAAAACAATTAAATAAAGAATGTAACCAAAAAATATTTCAACCTAGCACATTTTATAGGTAAACCGTTATTTTAGATTCTAAAAGTGTAGGCTGTTGTCATGTTGGTCTTTGACTCGGCCTAAAACTCAAATTAGTCATCAAATCATTAAAATGTCGGTCAATTTAGTTGTTGACGTTATAATGATTATGTACTATTTTGATATTAAGTTGTATATTTCATGGACTATTTTGATGATTCGGTGACTAATTTGAATATTTAGCTGAGTCAAAGACCAGAGTGACATTGTCCTGCACTTTCAGAGATTAAAATGGTGGTTTACCCTACGTTTGATTAAGTCATACCTCGGGATTCTTTTCCATCTCACGAGTGAGAGCTCCAATTGAACCAGGATGTAGTCTAACATCATCATCCAAAAACAACACATATTTGGTGTCTTTATGCATGGACTCCACTCCTACCTGTTTAGTTGCCAATACTATTGTAAGAATTTTGTTATTTTTGCACAACTTTGACAACAAATTCGACGACTAATTGAATGATTAACACAATTTAAATACATGGTTAATTATATTCAATGGATGGATAGTTGATGAATATAACAAGATATTACAACTCACTAATTATCCATCAAACATAATTAACCACGATTTTAGATGTCGCTAAGCACAATTTTTAGGTATACATTTGAACACAATTTAGATAGTTAATAGATCATGTATATTTAGACTCTGCAAATCGTGGTTAGCGAAGTTCAAAATTGTGGTTAATTACCCTCAGAAGATAATTCAAGAAATGTCTTACCAATTGATTGTGAATTTTTTGACTACAAGTTGTTGACAAACCAGCTACAAGCACCCTAGCCTCAACAGAATCCTGCATGGATTAAACATACATATAAGTGAAATACATAAAAGATTATTATTAATTTATTTGAGAAATGCCAAAACAATAGAATCAAGCCTCAATATGAACTTCATTTTCACCTTAAATTCTGATATTAGTCTTGAAACAGCATGGTAAGCAGGATCTTCTATACTTTCTACCACTAAAATAAATTCTAAAGGGCCACCATAAAGAGATGTTAACTGCATATGTGGAAAAAAAAATAAGATCATAATAAACATAGTTTCATTTTAAAATGAGATGTTTAAATCCAATGTTTTCAAAACCATATCAAACCAAATTGACAGATTCAACCGGTTGAACTAGGAACTGACTAGTTTACCTATTAGTTTGATCTCAATTACATTATAGTCTGGTTAAATCAAATTGAATTAGGGTTGAACTGATTCAACCCCGATTGATTCAACCAATTTTCTTTTTTTACTTTTGTAATAATTTAAACCAATTGAATTATATTATAGTGGTCTCATCGGTTTGACCTTCAATCCGATTTTTAAGATATTGCTTAAAACAAAAATGAAAAAATGATACTACAAAAATGACAAACATAATAAATTTCATGGTATTGGCTCCAAAGAAAAATCAAATTTCCGAACATAGTAACATGTTTTTTTCTTATATTTTTTTTTTTGAAGAGTTCACACAACATCAAAGTTATAGAGGTGTGTGTCCTATACCTGAGTCCTCCAATTGTGGAGATTGTGTTCGCCAAACCCTTTTAGAGGCATAATTATTGTTACTCTTGGCAAATTGACTTGATTAGAGTGTTCAAGTTCATTGATATCTTGACAAATGAAAGCAAAGCTATTGCCATTATGAATACTCCTCTTTATTCTCTTTATCTCTCTTCTCCTATAACACAAAAAAGTAATGCAAAATTCTTATGGACACAAGGATTAAATCTTGTGACCTATGAATCACGGTGGATACTGACACAGACACTAGACACTACATTGACACTGACATATTAATAATAATTTGAAAAAGTGAACTAATTATATATAAATTGGTGTATCGGTGTCATGTCAGCTACCAATATGTGTCGAAAACTAAAACACGTCTTTGATCAGAAGTGTCAGTACTATAGAACTTATTTGTATTTCGTTCACAAATACACATTTGAAATGGAAAAAATATTTATTTTTCATATGTGTATGAAGTGTATATGGGAGATGAAAAATAATCTCTCTTAAAAATTTCCTAACTTTGTTTAACAAAAATGAATACCTAACATAAGCAGCTGCAGCCCACCCAAAAGCTAGGAGTAAGCAAATTACACATCCCTGCATATTCAACATAATATTCAAGTTTGTATGATACATTATTATTATGAAGTGTATTTGGTTTTGCAGTATAAAAATTAGTTTTGTTTAAAAATAAATTAAATGTAAAATGATTTATTTATGTTTGAATATAATTCACAATTTCAGTTTAGTTTCCTATAAACTAAGCAGCTAACAATAATAGATACACACGCAAGTAATACTCAATAACAAAATAACATTTGAATTTTAATTTAGTTACAAAAAACTAAAAACATTTAGTTTTTATAAGTTTTAATTTTTTGCACAATATACTTATAAAAAAATTTAATGTTTGGAAATTTAGAGCACAATACACCAAACTATATTTCTCATTAAGAAAAATAGTGTAAGAAAGACTAATAAAAATGCATTGTTTAAACCTATCTTTTCTATTAAACAATAAATATGGTTGGTAAACAAAATAAAACCATTCTATCGTCTAAATTCAACATTAAAGTATATCAAAAAAAATAAAATGGATATTTTCTATGAAGTATGATTAAAGCCTAAAACAATCGTCTTAATGGTCACGCAGTCTCATTCATACACACAAATATACACTAACTTGTATTTATTTGTTTTTTTAATAAAACTAGAAATAACAAGTTATATATATGAGATTATAAAAAAAAGTTGAAAATTAAAATTAAAACCTGTGACATAAAAAAATAAAAAGACAGAGAGAGAGAGAGAGCAAGTAAAGGAGAAATGGACAACCTGAATTTGAACAAAAATTCCGAAAGGAGAAGAGAAGTCTTTGATAAGAGAAAAGAGGAAGGAATCAAGAGAGTCTAAGGAAGGCATTGAAATTGTAAGTGACCCTTCTTTTCTCTTTTTTTGTTTTGTTAATTATTTGAAACAATTCTTCTTTGATTCTTACATCACAAACACAAGGAGAAATTGTTCATTCATTGAGTTAAGCCTATTTCTATTTCATTTTCAGTTTTTCACCACACAACACAAATCAACATAACACCACAACTCATTCTTCTCTCTCTCTCTCTTTGAATTCTCAATTATCTATATATCTATTCTTGAATAATGAGAGAGAGGGTGTATGTGTGTGTTTTAAAACACAAGCTTAAAATAGTTTGTTATTTTTAGTTTTTTTTTTTTTTGTAAAACTATAGGATGTTGCTGAGAATCCAAAAACATTAATGTGTGTATGATCCTAAATTATTCTATGATGCTTCTGAATCTTCCATTTGAATAATTTATATATAAAGTGTTTATTGACATTGTTAGTTAATTAAAAATTTAGGATAATGATAAAATAAAAGTAAATAAATTTTATACATGATTCCAATTATATTTATATATGAAAGGGTGTGATCTTAATGATAATTAATGAATAAAAATAATTGATAATAATTAATGATGTACCACAATATGCTATTAATGGTGAGTGTGTGGTAATGTAATCATATTTCTGTTGTATGCTTGAATTGAAAAAAAAACTCACTTAGTAATGGTGGAATTGCATTTTATTGATTATTGGAGAAGTTACGACAACTTACAACAAATGACATATGGTATCACCATTTATACACTAACCATAAGCTTCACACACACAAGCATGTTAACATGAATTACTATTAGTTTATACATCATACATTGTATAAAATAATAGCAAACATAACAAATTTGAATGCAATCAAACGTTACAAAAGTACATTTATTGTTTGTTCTAATAATGAATAAAAAGTCTAAAATACGTTAAGAAAACATTCACTTATATATTTAAATTTTCAAAATTAACACTAGACAAATAATGTTAAGAATTTAATTTATATACATCATTAGTGTAAAAAAAATTTATATTGTCAATCAATCACAATTATTAAATCAATAGAAAAATTTTACTTTTATCAAAACTACTTATAAAATCATCCCCATGAATGATTGTAGTAGATTGATATTAAAATCTAATGTTAAATAACAATGTTGAAGAATAATGTTACATAACAATGATGATGATACAAATTTGTTACAACTATGTGATAAATTATAAATTAATATAATAATGGTACAAATACAAACTCAAGTTACATTATGCATCATCTTCGGATGAAACGGAGGAAACCCGATCTCTAATCATGGGAAACTTATCAGGCAACTTGTACAATGGCCCTTCGACAACAGCACCCTGAAATGCAAGACCAAGACTATATCCTAAAGCTCTTGCAACTGGAACTGCAACTGCATTCCCAACTTGAATGTACCTATAACAATATAGAATTGTTTAAATACAAATATTTTAATTGAGGTGGTGAATTCAATAGTTTTTATTTAAAAAACTAACACGGCAAATTCTTTTATAGTACACAATAAATTCAACATATAACATATATATACACTAAAATGCATTGCAAGATGAGATTAATCTAGACCAAGTTAGGTTTTACAATAACTAAGCTAAGCCTATAAAAAATTTCAAGGTCTAGCATGTAGACTATCGTAGGCTTATTTTTTAAGTCTGAGTATGACTTTGGTGAAAGATTAATATGATATATTAATCTACTTAAAAGTTTATTTTATTTTAACATCTTTGAATAAATAATCAAACATAATTTTAAATATATTAACAATTTAATATGTCAATAAAATTAAATTCTATTTTAATATTTAACATGATATTTTTTAAAAATTAACTTTATACAATATCTTACTTCAATTCTATTTTATAATCTAAAAAAGATTAATATACATAAATTATTAAAAAATTAAAATTTCATAAAATAATTATAATAATAATAAAAATATTATTTAAATAATCCAACCTAAAAAGTTTATTTATGTGACCAGACAATTTTAACTAAATAAGTTTTTTTTAAACTTTAACATTATCTATTAAAAAAAGTTTAATCTAACGTGTACTAAACTATAGACCCCTATCGGTCTACCTTATTCCCACTTCTAAACTCTTGGATTCATGTTTTGAAAAGTTGTCGAGAAATGATGTGAAACAATGAATGAACTCCAAGGTTAAAATTCACCAACTTCATGATACCATGGCTACAAACAATCCAAATCTGGTTTGGATTTGGCTTCCTATGTAAACATAAACCTTAAGACTAAAAGAAATAAGATAATCAATATTACCTTTCTTTGACTGGCCCACATAGTTTATAAAAGTCAGGAAAACCTTGAAGTCTTGCATTTTCCCGAATTGACAACACTCTATCTTGCATTGGATGCATAATTGCCTAATAAAGCATATAAATCCAGCATGTTAAATGGTCGTTTTTGAAGTGCAAAGATGACATTGGTATGACAAAAAAAAAATAGAAACTCATGTCATACCAATGTCATGAAATTACATCACGATTTAGACTATCATCAACCACATATTTGTCATTGTGTTAATGTTTTAACTTTCAGGAAATGCAAATATTTTAATTAAAAATAAAAAAGAAGTGCAGTTTTTCACAAATTAAACTTCATATACTGTGACTTGTACATCATTTATTATGTAATTCAAAATAACCATAGTTATTAAACTATAAAGTATATTATTAATATCAAAATTTATGACTAATTTCACATAAACTTGCATTTTATATACTAGTAAAACACTATTGACACGATCCAATTATTAAGTTTTAAATAAAATTTAAAATACAAAAAATATACCTGATTATGAGGTTCTGCTCTTGTCACAACAGTTGGAACAGTTTCATCCCACCATAATCGAGCAAAAGGTCTAAAAACATATCAGTACAAAGCATTGTGAGTAAATTATCTTTTATATAATAGTAATATAGGCATCATGTTACAACATTAAAATACTAAATCAAAATAATTTTTTGGTTAAAAACTTACTTTGATGAACCTCCATGCACAAAAGACATAGCATAATCTGGAACCTACAATAACAACCAAAGCAACATATTATTACAAAAGATATTATTGAATAATTTATAACAAAAAAAACTACTAATTCCTAATGAAATCATTTTTGATAAAAATTTCATTAATATGAATGGACAAAGTGGTGTTTGAAAATGAGCATAACCAATTCTAATAATATAAAGATTACGTTTTTGACAAAGCAAGTTATTAGCATGAATTTCTCTTGTATTGTCAAATCAAATCATGAGATACTAAGCATCCTCTTCAAGCGTAATAGCTAAAATGAGATGCCTGCAAAAATACAATAAAAGGTATATTACCAATGGTTTTCCCGAATCCAAATATACACGTTTTACTTTAGGATCCCATTCAACTTTATTGTCAGGCCGCACACGAACACCAGGTAAATCTCTGAAGCAAGCCCCCTAACAATAATACACAGCATACAATCATTAATAACAAATACTACAAAAATACTAACAACACACTCGTTAACACATTTTTTCAACATACTTCCTTCATTTAGTTAAGATGCATATATATCCCACAAAATTTGTGGGACCTGCACTATTAAGCAGAACTCATTAGAATTTCAACAAAAAGGATAGTGTGTTGGAATGCTTGTGTTCAGAAGGGTGTTGCTTGTACTAACTCACAATATGTCACAATACCACTTTGTGGCAAATAAAACATAAAAGAATCAACAAAAACCTTCTTTTTTGGAATCCGACACACACGTTGATAATCATCCACATTCAATTCGAGAGAACGATGATCATGAAGCAAAGAGTTTGAAGACTTCTTCTCAGTTGAAATACCTAACATTTCTGCACATTCCATAAATAAATCACATATGAATACTTTAGCAACTAAATTCACATGTAAAGTTAAGTGTGTAAGATTGATCATATTTTGCCAATTAAAACAATATTCTCAAACATTAAGTTGTGAAGAAAAAGTACACAAGATTCAATCTCAACAACTCAAATATCATGTTAACTAATTCATCTAAAATATAAATTGTGAAGAAAAAGTACACAAGATTATACTTCAATAAAACATTCACATTTAAGAACTTATTACCATTTTTGCTTAATCTAATGAACTGTTGGAACTCTGTTTGGGGAGGTTTGTCGTACTCCATGTCATCTCGTCTTTCATTATTCTCAATCTGAAAACATTCAAAATTCAAAAATAAAGGTTATTAATAAATATACAAGGATTAGTAAAATACAAAGAAAACAACCAAAAGATTAAAATATACCATAGGAAGGTCAGAAATAGCATCTTCCAACAAAAGTTTTCTTTGAAGTTGAACATTGTGTCCTTCATTATACGCAACTGTGCTACTCTACAGGCATTACAAACATCATTTATATCAAATCATCTGCTTCTACTGTGCATGTAACGATACTTCAATTAAAACATAGTTAAAGAAACTTCACCAATACAACGTACCTCAAACTCCGAAGGAATAAAACCTCTTAATACAACATCATGAGTTGGAAGTGGAAATTGAGGCAGCATCTGCAAAATATAAAGAGTTTCAGTTTAACATAGTCAAAAAACATAACCATATTGAGAAAAGTTAAAAAGACTATTTTGTCAATATTTTGACAGCTTGAATAGGTGTGTGTGCGCACGTGTGACACTGACAGATAATATAGATATACCTCCGAAGGTGCAGCCCCCCATATGAAGACACGCAAGCGAAACTGAGGAAGTCCATAAGCTCCAGCAGCCATAATTCCCAAGCGACTTTGATAGTTCATTTGAACAAGACGACCCAATGCATATCTTCCAAGAAATCCATTCGCAAACTTAACAAGATCAACCACATTTTCCATCAAAGCAAATTTGGGCTGAAGGTAATTAACAATATCCATGTAAACCACCAATTGTTTGTTCTTTTCATCTTCTAAGGGATTCTCTTTGTTCCTAAAACGGTTGAAACCACTTATTCCTTGACATGGAGGTCCGCCACATACTACATCGACATCTCCCTACATAACAATAGTTAACCACTTTGAAAAGTTCCATGCTTAGCTAATGTATGAAGCTACATTAGTATATCAAAACCTTCACCTCCATAAATTAAATGTATAAATTTAGACATTGTAATTTTAAGGATGTTTTACCAAAGTTCAATCAAAACATACCGGCAATGGTAAGACTTTTGACTTGAAGCCTTGAGTCACAAAATCCTTTATCCTTTCCTTGCAATTACTGTTGCAAAGACATTATTCCAATCAATTTAGTATTTTTAAAATTTAGCACCACAATTTTCAATGATATACAGCATGAGACTATTCAAGACAAAGTTTAGATGAATGTTTTCTAAAGATATGTTTTGGTGATGAAACAAAGTTAAAAAGACATTATTTAATATAAAGGACGAAATTATCATTTGGTAAATTTGATGAATTAAATTGTTTGAATATTACAATTTCAAAGATTAAAATGCTATTTATTTTCCAAATACCCTATATTGAGAGGGGGAAAAAAACAATGTTTTGATAGAATTGAAAGTTACTATGTAGAATGTTTGGATTTAGTTGGGAAGAGGCAAAACATGTGCCGAGTTTATAAGTTAGGATCCTCTCCGTTTTCTCACTTTTTCTATTTTTTCCAAGTTAATTAAAAAAAAAAAAGAAACAGTAATAGATCTATTATTAAAGTTTGGGGGATATAAAACATAATAATGCGACATTTGGTGGGTCCAAATACTTTTATACACCTCAAAACACATCAAAACTATAGGAATGGAGAGAAAAAATGAAGAGAATTTTGACTCCTAAGTTTATAACAATTATTTGTTTATTAGGTGCCACTGGACTTGCTTTAAAATGCATGGCAAAGTTAAACCAAACACACAATAGCATAATAATCTTATTTTTTTGGAAAATTGTTAGCTTACCTTAGACCATCAATTGGCTCCCAAGAGTCTGCATCAGATCCATATCCCTTCCAAGAAACCTAATATGCACATATAAAAAAATAATAAAGTTTAAAAATAACCATATCCTACCAAAATAAGCAAAGAAGTTTTTCTAGCTCTATAACACCGACGCTTCTGATCAAAGAAGTGTTCTAATGTCTATGCGTTAATGTTAACATTGACACATTAAATACAATCACTTAATTCATTTTCTCAAATTATTAACTGTGTGTCTGTGTCAATATGTAAATGCTACTATCATGTCCAACTTCCGTGATTGATAGTTTTGTAGCAGCCGACAAAAAGAAATGGATAGAAAGTCAAATATTGACCACACACACCTTTAAGTATAACCCTGGTTTGTTTTTCTTTGGATCACCATATCGCACTGCAAGCACTTCGGAAACTTCAAACACTTCTTCGTCATTGTTGTCTTCTTCGCCACCCGTGTCATCATCCTCTTCCTCTTCTGCATTAAAAAGATCCACATATTCCTTATGCGGCACCTTGTTTTGGACTAAAGAGAAGTAACTGCATAGCTTCTCCCATTCTTTCAATAATGAGAGGAAATTTTCCGCGGTTTCATTTCTAACCTGATAATAACCAATATAAACGGTGTTGGAATTCAGCATTAAAACATTTTATTGTCGTAATCGACATAGTTGAATTTAGCAGAAAGAGTAAGATTATATTGAACTCGATTTCGAATCTACCAGGAGTTGCTTATGTAAGAGATTTTGAAAGAGTTTCATACAATATTTTGTTTGACTTTTAGAGTGTAAGGGTTATGAAAACTATTGGACATGCTCGATAGAGTAAAAACAAATGCACCTTTCTGTCTAAATGCTTAATATCACAATGTAAACCACTATTTTCAAAATGTTTAATGCAATAATACTCTATTTTTTAAAATGTGGTTTTTTCTCTCTCTCAAAAACCTCCAAATACATATCTAGATTTATCAATCCAAATGTGTATTTTTCGTATGGAACATAAGATGCAACATAAGGAGGAAGCTAAGAAGATACTCTCTAAGCTGCAAAATATAAAAAAAAAATTGATCAAAAAAACATATGCATATGTATTTAGTTCAAAATTTGCACTAAATACATAGATTTTTTTAATATATTTTTAAATATATTTTGGGAGAGAAATAGATAATATGCAGGCATGTTCGTTAAGATCCACTGTCCATCTCATATAAACAATAATACCCAATTACCTCAGTTTCTGGATGGTTTAGTTTAAGACTCTTACAGGCATGTTCGTTAAGATCCACTGCCCATCTCTGTTAAAAAAACAAAAATTAAACTAAATAAACTTAAAGACCAAAACAAAAAAAACAAAGAGTAACCACTATTTTAGTCATGAAAAGTATAAGACAATATTACTTTAATTTTTAATTTAATTAAAATTTTAAATTAATTTTATATTCATTAAAATAATACTAAAAAAATATAATTTACTACCATAAAAGTTACTAAAACATATAATTTATTATTAAAAAAGTCAATAACAATTATAACATCATAGACTAAAAGTATTAACCATTCCACAGTTAATTTAAATTTTTTAGTACGTTAACAACCAAATTACAATTTTATTAATATGGTAGTTTAATGAAACAAAAAGATACAATTGATTGTTTTTCAAATGCAAAGAAAAGAACTCACTGTAACAATATTTGAACCAGACAAGATTCCACCTTGACATAAACCAGTTGACATTGCTCCACAACCAGAATATAAATCTAACAACTTCAGCTCTGGTTCTTTACTTTCTTCACTATGAAAAGTGTTACCAATTTTAGAGTTCACCTCAGATCTTCCATTTACTTCAATTTCGGATGAAATTGTAGAGGAAGACTCGCTACCACCTTCCTTGCTTTCTGAGTTACAAATTTGTAAATAATATGAGAAGGAATTTAGAGCCCGTTTGTCAAAACAAAATTACAGAATAATCATTTTTAAAAGTTTTTATGATTGTCATCATAACTTTTAAAAAATCAAAATCTAAAAATAATTTAAAAAATTTATATTTAAAAGTGATTTGAATTATTTCTCATAAAAATCATTTTTTGTAATTAGTTCTTTTATAAAAATAAAAAAATAAAAAATAAAAACTTGATTTTCATTACCATTGACAAATACAGTAATTTTTAATTTTTTTTAAATTTTAACAAATAATCTCTAAATTATTGAAAATTAAAATACTTGGATTTAAATCCGCACCAAAATCACTTTTAATTAGTTTTAAATTTCTCAATAAAAATGCATATATAGTAGTATTAATGGATAATAACATAAAAGGCCTAAAATCTAAAGAAACCCAACTAAACAATAATTAAAATAAAAGTCCAATTAACATGAATTCTACATCTAATTTGAATATCTAAATTATCTTATCTATTTAAATCTAATTGTATCATCTATCATATGTCCTCCTGTCTATAAAAAAGAAAAAAATGTCTAAAGATAGAATTTAAACCTGATGGTAATTTAACAAATGTGGAGTATGGCAGAAGATAGAGTGTGTCGCAGTAATAATCGCAAGGTGGAATTACTTTCTTCTTTGCATCAAAATTCACCTGAAATAAAATTGTTATTACTAAATGTAAGAAATACAATAATTAATAACAATAATAATAATAATAACAATAACGTTCAATTAGTTTAGAGTTTGTTGAACTATTTGAAACTGTATAAATAAATCTCTAGTCTAAAATCATTTATAATAGATTTTAGGAATTTGTCAATAATTTACAATTAACGTTCAACACTTTAATAGCATCCCAAAGTTATAATACTATTTAGGTTTTTAATAACTTCCTAACTCACATTTAGTGGTAATCTGGCAATGTTTAACTTTTCAACAAGACAATCCAGTGGGTTGTCGTCTTGGACTTCTGAAAAGAATACTCGCTTTGGTTCAATAAGATGTCCAAGGTTTTGAATGACCTGCAATGTAGAACATATTCAAACTAAATAAATTACAGCTCAAACATAATTAATTGCTAATAATAGAAAATTAAGTTTTGTTCAAATTACGCTATGCAATAGTTATATTGCAAATCAAGAGCAGTTAGTTCAAATTCCAGCTTGTTGTTGCACTATAGCAGGTAGTTGATAACAGTGACATAATTGTGTTTGAATCTCATATATAAAATGACAAAAGAGAAAACTTACTGTATCCTTTGCTCTATAATACCATTGTGCTGTGAAGTACAATCCTCCATCAACTGCCTCAAACATCTCAACAATTTTACAGATATAATTTTCTCCACCTTCCTCCCCCTGAATATTAAAAGAAATATATCAATCATACTTGGAATTGGCCAAGTATATAATATTCAAAGCTTCGTCAAAAAATATATATAATATTCAACTAGCAATTAGCAAAAAAAGCTACTCAAGAGGAGGGGTAAACGTGGGTGTGGTCACATATCCTTACATTATGAAGCAAAGTTCTCAATCCTCATAACCAAACACTTAGACATCTATATACATCTAACGGCCCTTATATATACATCTAACAGTTCAGGAACATAAAACTAGCATACAAATGAAAAAAGGGAATGGAGCCGTAGCATAACCAGTATAAAATAGGACATGTTTGACAATCATGCAAAATCTTAAATTTTATTATTTCTTAGAAACCTAAAATTCTTTTTTTTTTCCGTTATTGCCGCAATTTCAGCTAGCAGAAATTGGAATATCAATCGTTATTGTCCAAATAGTGGTGCTAGAATAGCATCACAGTTTTTGTAGCAATATAGAGGATTCTTCGAAATCTGCTATGATATAGCATTATAATGCCGCTATTTGACAACAATAAATCTCTCCTCATTCAACATATCTAAGAAAATATAGATGATTGCTAGAATGAAAAAGTCATATATGGGCATGTTTGAAATCAAATTTTCTATATGTCAAAATCAAACAGGATATTGGATCATGTAATCAAGTTATGAGACTATCGATATTTCGAATCAAACACATGTCTCGATGTTAAATGACATACACCAATACGACATCAACTTAGGTGGCATGTCCAATATCTATATCACTATACTTGATTTGTAGAGTGAGACAATGATAAATTTAAACTCAAAAAATAAAAACTTCAATTATTTGAACTCACTTTCACATGGGCATCATCGTTAAGTTTGTAAATTGTACACCCATCAATCTCTGCCTCTGTGTAGTGATGTCGAGCTTGAAGAATCTCTTCATCGTCACTACTATACATAAAAAAATAAATAAATAAATAAACATTACAAATTGACATCAAACCAACAAATATTTGTTAATATCACAATAATATGAAATTACAATTCTCACAATTTACAACATACCTATTTGACTTCGATTTTGTGGATGGCTTCTTTTCCTAAAACACAAACAAAACAGAATTAAAATATAATAACAATGGCAAAGAGTAAACAAATGAAGATTCAAATCGTGAATTAGAGAAAATATTTTCCACCATAATCTAAGAGGTAAAATACATATGAACAAAAAAATAGGCAAAGTGTTCATACAATTATATCAGTTTAAACAATAATTTACAAATAAATAAATGAGTTTATAATCAAATTAACATAATTTTGATACCAAAATTCGTAAACACAGCTCTTCACTTGAAAATTTGAACCGAACATAACCAAAAATGAATTATCATACATTGTAAACAAACACGTATATATAGAAAGTTACCTTTTCTTGATACCGATTTGGCCATCGGCGTTTAGCTTTTTCATCGGAAATCGGATCTCCAACAAATCTGGAATTAGAACCTTCATCTTCACTGTTTCCGTTACGGTCAACATTCAAATCAGCAGCATCACTTTTTTCGTTTTTATCAACTGCTACGACTACAGAAGTTTTCAGATTCGTCTTCCTCCTGGATTTGTTCGGAGTCTCGCCGGAAGTTGAATCAGCGGCGACAGTTGCAGCATCCACAGAGGAAGTAGAAGATGACCTAGTTTTGCGCTTACTTGGCATGGTAACGTAATAGATTAAGATAAATTATAGATCGAAATTGTGAAAATTGAAGAGAAATGTGAAGATATTTATAAGTGGCGCTGAAAATTTTTGAAGAATTTTGGTGGAAGCGGGAAGACGAAATTCAAGGTAGTTTTTCCAGTGTTGGAATCAATGATTGCGCGGTTGAGGTTCTGGGCTTTTTTTATTGGGCTGATGGGCTTTTATTGTTGAAACTTCAAAGGCATTTTGTTAGAAAAACGATGAGTCAATTTGTGTGCAAGCTTCTATGTTGTTCTTTCCATTCAATTGTAGTAGTTTGTAGTGATAGTGTGATTTATTAAGTATAGGCACTTAATCATTGGCTATGAGTATTGAAAAAATTAAAATAAGTGTGTTTTAATATATAGGTGGTGAATAAAAGTTTACAGGGAAGTATGAATCGTGGCAGGCTTTTAACTAATGAGTAGTGTGTTCATTGTAGTACGATTCGATATTTTGTTTGTCGTGATGAGATTGAGTGTGTAATGTATGTTCTTCAAAATTTTGAGTTGGGTAAGGAATATTTTGATGTTTTAATTACATCAGATAATTGGAGTCGTTTTTTCGTGTCTGGTCTTTTTTATGATTTGAGTGGAATCTATCTCGTGATCACATTGGTTGATCGTCTTGTAGTTATATTCTTTTTGCAGTTGCTACTTTGCTCATTTGGAAGGATTGTGGTTCCCTAGTATTTAACGGTAGATTTGGGGTTGATAATAATATTTTATTTAATATATAGAGTTTTATGTGTTTGATTGTTATTGATAGTGATTATTGTTTGTATTTGGATGGGAAATTGAATAAGGTGGAAGTGGATATCCTTAGAAGCCTCTTCTTGATAGTGTATTCAAATTGAATGTGGATGATTCTCATACTGTCAGCATACATATTTGTCTACTTATTATCATCAATTATAGGCTCAAATGGTACTTTAGTTAGTGATTTTTATTGCAATATTATGAGTTGTGGTGCGATATTTGTTGAAATGTGGGGTTTGCTTGTTGGGATGAAACTAGCTCGTTGACGTAAAATATCATTTGTCATTATTAAAATGGATTCATAATTAATTGTAAACCTTATCGACGATATAAATTTATTCATTGTCATTGTCTATCTCATGCCTCAATTGTTTAGGATAATTTGTCTGATGTGGCTACCTAATTGGAATAATGTTGTAGTTTATACTTTTTGCAAAGTAGAAGTGTTGACATTGTAGTTAATATAGGTATATAGGCAACTACAACAACTTTTGTCAAACTTTTACTACTCGTATACTTCGTTTATTAGGTATTTATATTAGACATGACCTATTAGTAGTCTTCATGTTTAATTTCATTTGTTGCTTAATCTTTTTTATCTATAAAAAAGTGAATAAATTACAACAACAAAAAATGAAGACTGTAAAATAACGACGATGACTATAATAATAATTGCATTCCTCCTCTTCCTGAAAAATAGTGAAGATAAGTTGAATTTGGGTGATAATAGAGTTAATGAGTTTTCTATTAGCAATGTTTATAAATACATTTCTCATACTCAAATTGTTACGGCTTTTTGAACACGCGTCTCAAAATATTACATTATACCACTTCAAACAAATGTATTGGAAGACTTTTTTAAAATATTGGTAAATGTAGAATATAGTTTTATTAGTAATATATTGCAAAAAATAGTGAAGCACAAAAATTACATTATGTAAAATAGTGAATAGCATTGCAGTAAAATAACAAAGGTCGCATAGAGGTCAAAATAAGTAATAAGTAAATTTTATACGGTAAAGGCATGTTGCATACACATGAAAGAGGGAAATTGAGTTATAGCATAGCTTATATAAAATAGGATCATGCAAAATCTTATGTTTTATTATTTTTTAAAAACCTAAAATTGCTTTTTTTCGCTATTTCAACTAGCAAAATTGGAAAACCAATCATTATTGTTCAAATAGCAATACTAGAATAGCATCACAAATTTTTTATAGTGGATTCGTCAAAAATATGTTATTTTATAACAGTTTTGTGCCGCTATGTGACAACAACAAATCTCTCCCTATTCAGGATATCTAAAAAAATATAGATAATTGATATAATGAAAAGTCATAATGGAGCATGTTTATCCTTGCAATATATGAAAGAAAAAAAAAAAAAACAAGCGGAATATGTATTTGAAGTTAAAATGTTGAAATGAGATTTTCTATATTTTAAAATCAAACAGAATATTATATCATGTAAGCAAGTTATGAGACTATCGATACTTCTGATCCAATACATGTCCCGATGCTAAATGACATACACCAACACGGCCCTAACATATTTATTACATTCAATTAATTAATTTATTTTAAATTATTAACAATATTAATATGTTAGTGTCATGTACAATGTCTATATCATTATATGTATTTTATAGGGTGAGACAATGATAAATTTGAACTCAAGCATAAAGACTTCAATTATTTGAACTCTTTTTTCAGACATCATCGTTAAGGTTGTCAATCGTACACTCATCAATCTCCTCTGTGTAGTGATGTTAAGCTTGAAGAATCTCTTCATCGTCACTACTATGCATAAAAACAACATAACAAAAACATTACATTTGACATCAAACCAACAAATACTTGTTAATATCAAAATAATATGAAATTACAATTGGCACAATTTACAACATACCTATTCGACTTCGATTTCGTGGATTGCTTATTTTCCTAAAACACAAAAACATTATTTTCGCACAATATCTTTTGTCATTATTGAAATGGATTCACAATTAATTGTAAACCTTGTCCACCGTACAAGTTTATTCATTGCCTATCCCAAACCTCAATTGTTTATGATAGTTAGCTTGATATGGCTACTTGGTTGGAACATTGGCGTAGTTCGTACTTTCCACGAAGTAAGTAGAAGTGTTGACATCGTAGTTAATATAGGCTCAATTGGTAGTGGGATCTTTGAGGAGGCGGTACTTAACATAACCAGGGTGTTACAGTATATAGGCAGTGATAACAACTTTTGTCAAACTATTACTATTCACATCCTTCATTTATTAGGTATTTTATATTAGAAATGACCTAATAGCCTCCATGTTTAATTTCATTTGTTTCTTAATTTTTTTATTTATAAAAAAGTAAATAATAATTACAAAAAATAACATGATTCTTATATTGTCAGCATGCATACTTGTCTACTTATTATCATATGATTAGAGGCTCAAATGGATAAGGAATAACGTAAGTTGTTCAAGACTTCAAGCTGGGTAAGGAATATACAGTTATTAGTATTATTTTATACAAAGGAATTTGCATAATAATTAAAAAATTAGTAATATTTATATTATGGAAGTTAGCAATACTTACAATGGCTTTTATATATAACTATTAATCAATTATTATTGATTAATATATAAATAAAATTTATTTATTTTTACCAGTTTTTTGCAAGTATAATACTAATCCCACCAATAAGCTTGTAAACCCTTCTTACAACCAAATCATTAATTTATTTAATCAATAATAAAAACCAAATTTAAATGGTACACAAGTTATATCAGTTGTATATGCTAGATGTTAAATGCGACAGCGGTTTATAACTTTGATTTTATTTTTTTCAACTTTATTTTAGAAGACTATACATGTTATGTAAAGGACACCTATATTTTAACACTCTCATTTTCTCTTTTTAAACAGTGATCAAAACTTTATTTTCCCACTTATTTCTAGTTTCATCATTATTTTTTTACTCTTATTCTAGCTGTTTGTTGAGACACATCTCTCGCAAAACTGTATCAACTTATGCAATTAGGTAAAACAGGTTCGTATTTTTTTTTATAAATTTATAATTTTTTTATAAGTTAGTTAAACTAGTATTTAAATTTATATTTTATATTGTTTTATTTTTTTATCTTTATTATCCTAATTGAAAAAGTTTAAATATTAATTAAAAGTATATACTTTTTGTTATTTTATTATTTTTTTAAATATTTTAATAGTTAATTTTATCAAATATTTCAAATTAAAATTCATATTATTATAATAACAATAATAGAATAATAATAATAATAATAATAATAAGTAAAATGTGAATCAGTATTAATACAGATTGAATTATTGAGAATGATTTTTTTATATTTATCCTTTTTATTTTATTTTTTATACTTATATTTACAATAACAAATGATAATACTGATATACGAGTTATATACAACAACAATAAATCTAAAATACGATACTTCGTGATTCATATAGAATGCAATCTTCTTATTAGTTACATAACTAAATTTTTCATTTTGTTTGTTTTAGTTGTATTGACCCGTATCTAGAGGGATGAATAGATACAACATATTTCAATGGGTAACAACATTATTTTTAATATTTTTTATAAATATTTAATCGAATGATTGTACTAAAAAATGTATTGTGATTAACGTGAATAACAGGTATTGAATTAAAAGATAATCAAATCCATCAACGATAAAATTGATCTTGAAAATCAATCTCTTGTTTGAATTGTCAATACCTAACTAAATTTAGCTACTATTGCTTGAATTGATCTTCACCTATTGTTAGTGGCACTGGGAAATTATGAAAAATTTGAATGGATGGTTGAGTTTGACGCAAGTTCAAAAAATGCATGAATTGTGAATAAAATAATTCGTTGCAGAAAAACAAAAATTGTGTAGTGTTACGAAGCTTAATTAGAATTACAAGTTCATTCAAATTGTAAAGCTGATTATCAGATATTTGAATTACCAACTAGGGTAATTCAAATTTCTTTGAATTTTAATTCAATGGTACATATAACAAGTAGCAAGCGATAAATTAAAATGATTATGCTTTATGCAAGTGCTAATTAAAATTAGAATATATGTGATATAGCATATAGCATACCAAAACAAATTTAAAATGGAAACCAATAAATTAATTACTTATGTTTTATACAATGTGATTAAAATCATAATATTGAAACAGTGTAAATAAAGGTTCAAGCAGGATGAATGCACCAATTTCGTGTGTACATAACCAACAATAACTATTACAAAACAATAGGCATAACATAGCTATAAACAAATATGTTTTATACAAGGTGATTAAAATCATAATATTGAATCAGTATAAATAAAAGTTCAAGCAGATGAATGCACCAATTTCGTACGTACAAATAAGCATAACAAAACTATAAACAAATATGAAAATCATATTAGTACATCAACTATTTAGCAAAGTACTCAACAAACTATTCAACTCTAATGACTTATTTGTATACAGAATACGTAACAACAAAGGCCTACAACCCAATACATGGATTTAAATGGATCTAACCGTGATTGCCTTCCACCGAGAAATAAAGCGTAAGAGTGGTCGTCAGCACAAAATAGACTGAGAGTTTGAATACATGTATTTATTTACCTTTGTCATCAATTCTCTATTGGTGACGCGACCACCTCTTTCCTGCACTATCTTCAATAATGTATGAGTGAAAATACTCACTGCCTTTGGTTGTCCATCGACAAATTTCGTAATCTCCCACACAAGCTAATTTTTTTGACAAGTTGAAAACAGAGAAACCAATTGCCTTTGTTGCAATACAACATATTTTCTGCAACGTCTATGTCTAATATATCTGCAAATTCTCTTCTTCCTTTGCATGCCAATTGTTGTTTTAATTTTTCGGTTAAATTTCCGCTACGACAACGATCTACTATCATAGTTAAAGAAACATCCTTTGATAGTATGTTTAAACAATTTTTTAATTCCTTATCTGCAATCATAAAGATAAATATATAAATATAAATATCGATAAGTTTTTACAAATTTATAAGTATCAAAATTCAATATTTTTGCAAATGAAATTACTTCATATACCATAATGGAAAAGAGGTAGAACTTGTAGTATCAAAATAGCATATTAAAACCAATGGTATCAAACAATTTTTTTAACTTTTTTATACTATGCATGGATACACACCTTGTATATATAACAACAGCATGTATAATTATAGAAAAAGAAAAGAATACTACCTGAGATTTGAGTCAAACCACCAAAACAAATAAATTTCTCACCAAATGAGATATTGTTGCATGTGTTCAACACCATTATTATCGGTAAATATCTAATAATTTTCGTGTCCTGCGAAATAAAACACCATCTCATAGCTACTGATGAAGTGATCAAATGCCTTAGTTGAGTAAGGATGAATGAAACACTATTATCATTAAATTGACCTATGTCATCATGAATAAAATACATGTTGTTCTCTTTATAATCAAAATCTTCCCTCAAAACTTGACACAATAACTTGTCAGAACTTATGGAAGCTCAGACCTGGGAATTATGCTTTGCATTATTATAGTTTAATGCAGCTACATAGCTCTTTTGGTGACCATGGAAGAGAAAAATGAAAGAGAGGAAAGAAATGAATAAAAAATAAAAGGAACAAAAAGACTAAGACAACACTAAAAAGTAGAATAGAGTATGTGTGTGAAGGAAAAAAAAACTAAGATATAAAACAATGATGGTGGGAACAACAATAATAAGTAGAAATGAACAAAAAGACTAAGATAGCATTTACAATAAGTACTTGAGGATGCACTTGAAAATGGTTACACATATTGTTGACTACAAAGTATCCTAATTTACATAAATGATTGTGTTGGTTCATACTAGTTCTTTTTTCCAAAAACAATTGGTTAATATTAAGAATATCAAAGAGAAAACTATTACACATGGTTAAGTGAGTGATCCAACTCAATACTTTATAACTTTGACACATTAATTACATACAGCTTATGAATTTACATAATAATTGAAAGAAAAATATGAATAGTCATATTATGTAAGTTAGCCATACTTATAACAATATATATACATATATATATATATATATATCAAGTATTATTTAATATTATATCAATAATGAAAATCACAATTAAATATAATATACACATTGTTTCTGTTGTACATGCTCAACATATTTATTTAAAATTTCATTTTATTTTTACAGTCTTATCTATAAGACTAAGGTAAACATATGTTTATACGAGAAAATAATAAAATAAAATAAAAACAAAAAGAAGTTTTTCTTTTGTCTTTAGTCATACAAATTATTTTATGTTTTTAGATAGCCATCAAATGACTGTGCACTTCGTGTTAAGACCTATTTTTAGTTGCACTTCATATTAAGACTTATTTTTAGTTTTATGCTTCTTTTTCTACTCCTATTCTACATTTTCATTGAAATCCTCTTTTTTGCAAAAAGCGAATAGGTAAAAAAGTAGGTAGAAAATGTTGGACTTTAGTCCTTTGAATCCTAATTTTGACATAATTAACAAACATACAATATTCATACTTAATATGATAAATCTAATATTTCAATTGAGCAAAATTTTAGGAACACCAATTCAATCCCACACACTTGGATCAAATTGCTTGGAACACAAGAAATCAACAAAAGTTGAATTCTGACTATGTAAATCGATTGGGAAATCGATTTCATAACAAGGGTGTAAGGAAATCTTAAGTGTTTATAAATGTGAAATCGATTAGGCAATCGATTAGCTTAATTAAAAATGAAAACTGCACAAGTCAGTAGCACCCTGATTTGGAGGGTAATCGATTGGCCAATCGATTGAACATTTCACAAATTAAACCTGATGGTAACACATCGATTGGTAAATCGATTGGATAAGTCACAGTGGCACTCCAGTGTTGAGGGAATCGATTGGCAAATCGATTGACAAAGTATCATTTGAAAAATGACCTCACCTGTGACAAATACAATCGATTGGACAATCCATTGTGGAAATTTTCAATTCTGATAAAGTTTGGTTGCAATCGATTGGGAAATCGATTGAACTAAACACCAGGTAAGAACTTTTCAGGAACATGCTACCAAAGCGATTGACAAATCGATTGACATCAAAAAAAAACTGAGCCACTGTTTTGGAAAATGCTTGAACAAATGAATGTTGAGCATAAAGAAATTGAAAATTTATGTGAACAACTGAAAAAGGATTCACAAGAAAAATCTGCAAAGTGCATTGAACTTGAAAATACTGTTGCATCATTAAAATCTGATTTATTAAATTTTGCAAATAGTAAAGATAAGCTAAATGTCATACTTAGCAATCAAAGACATGTTCATGAAAAATCTGGTTTAGGATATACACCAAATATGCATGTCAAAAGAAAAAATAAAAACAGATCTGGTATTGGTTATATGCAAACCAGAAATGTCAAACATGGTCAAAAATCTGCTATTGCTAAGAGTATGTATGACATCTTTACTAAACCAAATAAACATTCATCCTTTGATGGCAGATGTCATTTCTGTTGCAGAAAGGGACATTTTGTGTCTAATTGCAAATTTAAAAAATTAGCCAATCAAGGATGGAAGCTAGTTTGGATAGAAAAGAAATCTGTGTTTGACACTAACCAACCAGGACCCAATTTAAATTGGGGACCTAAAACAAAATTCTGATTTTGTATTGCAGGTGTGCTTGACATCCACGAAACACTCATGGTATCTAGATAGCGGATGCTCAAAGCACATGACTGGTGACAAATCCAAATTCCTTTCCCTGACATTAAAGGAAGGAGGCTTTGTCAAATATGGTGATAACAACAGAGGAAAAATCATTGGAATTGGTGATGTAGGCGATGAATCAACTGCAGTAATCAAAAATGTGCTATATGTTGAAGGATTAAAGCACAACTTACTGAGTATAAGCCAGCTATGTGACAAAGGTTTTCAAGTAAGTTTTTCATCACAATCTTGCATTATTGAGCATAAAGATGACAAACACATAAAGCTAATTGGGGACAGAATCAACAACATTTACATGTTGGATTTCAATTCTGTACCTAGTGCTGTATGCTGCTTGTTATCCAACTCAGATGAAACATGGCTTTGGCATAAAAGAATTGCTCATATACACATAAATCATTTGAATAAACTTGTCAGCAAACAGTTAGTCTTAGGTCTACCAAATAGGAAGTTCTCTAAAGATAGACTGTGTGATGCATGTGAGAAAAGTAAACTGGTTAAGACTCCATTTCCCTCTATAGACTTGGTTAGAACAAATAGAGTTTTACAACTAGTTCACATGGACCTTTTTGGACCTGCCCAAGTTAAGAGTTTAGGTGGAAACCTGTATGGATATGTGCTGGTTGATGATTATTCTAGATTCACATGGACTTACTTTTTAGCTCATAAAAGTGATACATTCTCTGTTTTCAAAAAGTTTGCTGCTTTAGTACAAAATGAGAATGATTTGAAAATTGTTTCAATAAAAAGTGATCATGGAGGTGAATTCCAAAATGATCTTTTTCAAAATTATTGTGAATCAAATGGAATCAACCACATCTATTCAGCCCCTAGGACACCACAGCAGAATGGGGTAGTGGAGAGGAAAAATAGATCCCTAGAAGAGTTAGCTAGGACCATGCTTAAGGACTCCAACCTACCTAAGTACTTTTGGGCAGATGCAATTAGTACAGCCACCCATGTAGTGAATAGAGTTCTCATTAGGCCCCTGCTTAGGAAAACACCCTATGAGCTTTACAAGGGTAGAAAACCAAACCTGTCCTACTTTAGAATCTTTGGTTGTAAATGCTTTGTTTTAAACAATGGCAAAGAACACCTAGGAAAGTTTGACCCTAAGGCAGATGAAGGTATCTTTCTAGGATATTCCCAAACTAGTAAGGCCTATAGAATCTACAACAAAAGAACAAAAACCATAGAAGAGTCAGTTCATGTAAAGTTTGATGAATCTTTTACAGAAAACTTGAACAAAACTCCTTCTAAGGTTATTGACATTTTGGATGATGTTGTAGAATCTGAACCACTAGAACAACCTATAGCTGACCCTCCAACTAGTGCAGACCCTGTAGAACCTATAGAAACCTGTGAGTTGCCTAAGGAATGGAAGTTCAACCGAAACCACCCTTTAGACAACATTATAGGCGATATCTCTAAAGGTGTTGCAACTAGGAGAAGCCTTAGTCAGTTTTGTAACTTTACAGCCTTTGTATCTCAGATTGAACCTAAGAACATTAAGGAAGCCCTTTTAGATAGTGAGTGGATACTTGCTATGCAAGAGGAGTTAAACCAGTTTGAGAGAAACAAGGTGTGGAACTTGGTACCTAGGCCAGAGGGTAAGCATGTTATAGGAACTAGGTGGGTGTTCAGAAATAAGTTAGATGAGAATGGTGTGATAACTAGGAATAAAGCCAGATTAGTTGCAAAGGGTTATAGTCAAGAGGAGGGAATAGACTTTGATGAGACCTATGCCCCAGTAGCTAGACTAGAAGCCATAAGAATTTTATTGGCTTATGCATGTATCATGGACTTCAATCTATATCAAATGGATGTGAAGAGTGCCTTTCTCAATGGAGACCTCCAAGAGGAAGTTTTTGTGAGTCAAACACCAGGTTTTGAAAATCCAGATTTTCCTAACCATGTGTATAAACTCTCAAAGGCCCTCTATGGGTTGAAACAAGCTCCAAGAGCTTGGTATGAGAAACTCAGCACTTTCCTCATTCAACAAAATTTTTCAAGAGGAAATGTTGATAAGACACTCTTTACAAAAACTACTGAAAATGACATCTTGCTGGTCCAAATTTATGTTGATGACATCATATTTGGATCAACAAATGATAAACTTTGCAAAGAATTTGAAAACTTAATGAAAGGTAAATTTGAAATGTCAATGATGGGTGAACTGTCATATTTCTTGGGATTTCAAATTAACCAAAGCAAGCAAGGCATTTTCATTAGTCAATCCAAATATTGTTCTGATTTGATAAAGAAATTTAACTTTGATAAACTTAAGTCCATTGATACACCCATGAGTCAAGGAAATTTCTTAGACCGAGATGAGAAGGGTAAGCCTGTAGATGTCACTAGATTTCGTGGTATGATTGGATCTCTGCTCTACCTTACAGCAAGCCGACCAGATATTATGTTCAGTGTTTGTATGTGTGCAAGGTATCAATCGAATCCGAAGGAATCTCACCTCAGTGCAGTAAAGAGAATTTTCAGATACTTGGTAGGTACTAAAAGTCTTGGTTTGTGGTATCCAAAAGGTTCAACATGTACTTTGGTTGGTTATTCAGACTCAGACTTTGCTGGTTGTAAACTTGACAGAAAGAGTACTTCAGGAACATGTCATTTGCTTGGTAATTCTCTAGTGTCTTGGTTCAGTAAGAAGCAAACAAGTATTGCATTGTCTACTGCAGAAGCTGAATACATAGCAGCTGGGAGCTGTTGTGCTCAAATCTTGTGGATGAAACAGCATTTAATGGACTTCGGTGTCGATTTGGGAACAGTGCCGATCATGTGTGATAACACAAGTGCTATCAGCATAACCAAGAACCCTGTAATGCATTCAAGGACAAAACACATTGAGGTAAGGCATCACTTCATAAGAGACCACTTTCAGAATGGAGTTATCAAACTTGAGTATGTGAACACTACAGAACAATTAGCTGATATCTTCACAAAAGCATTGCCAAAAGAAAGTTTTTTGAACATAAGGATGAAACTAGGGATCATTGATCCTAGTGAAGTGTAAGTTTTTGATGATTCTGGTACTTTTCAGTAATGTTTTCCAGTTACATCGATTTGGAAATCGATTACCAGCATGGTAAAAGGTTTATAAAATCGATTTGGGAATCGATTACTTTAGCCCAGGATTCAAAATTTCAGAAATTTTTTTTTAACCTTCACGAGCATCGATTTGGAAATCGATTAGCTAAGTGTTCAACCTTAAGACAATCGATTTGGGAATCGATTAAGTAAAACTGGAATTCGATTTGAACATCGATTTGAAATATGACCGTTACTCAAAGTTACTAGCCGTTGGCACTTCATCATTACTGAATCGATTGAGGATTCCCAGCAACGGTAACCTAATCGATTGGGAAATCGATTTACTAGGTCAAGAGTATAAAAGGAACAGTTCTAAATCGATTTCTGCACTTTGTTTTCCAGATTTTCTCTGCTTTTCTCTTGTGTTCTTCATTCTTCTGTCTCTGCATTTGTTTGAATCTGCATTCTACATTCTACCTACTTCGAATCTACACAAAATTGTTGATATGGCCCGAGTAAAACAGACTCAAGCACGCACTCCATCTCCATCATCTTCTTCCACCAGTGAAACACCATCACCACCTCCAACTTTAACAAAAAGAGTACCCATCCCAACTCACAAAATACTTGCAAAGGATAAAGGAAAAGCTCCTGCCCCAATCCAGGAAAAGTCGAAGAAACGCAAAGAGCCCCCTACTGAAAAGCTCATGGCTGATGCCATGAAAGTAATTACTCAGAAAAGGAAGAAGAAGCCTACTTCTTCTCCACCTCCTAAGAAGGTCTCTGCACCTAAGGAAAAGGAGGTACAACCATCTTTGTCTACAGACTTCGCAAAAAGGAAAATTCATGAAGCTAGAACCATGGATTTTGAATATTTTGATGTTGTGGAATTTACTTTTCAGAACCACCTCAGGTTTCATGGATTGGAAAGTTTTCTGTCTTCTACACTCGACAGCTATCCAAGGCTGATCAGGGAGTTTTATTCTACATTCAAGATGACTGAAGAAGGTTTTACTGCTTCAGTTAAGGGAAAAAGAATTACAATGACTTTTGATGATTTCTCAACTTTATCTGGATTGCCTTTCTACGGCAAATCTATTGATGGCAGCACAGAAGCCGACACTGCCGATGAAGGTTGGGAAGAAACACTTGATAGGCATACCGCAGTTAAAGACCTGATGGTCGATGGGTTTGTTGAATCGATTTCACTGCCCATTGGTCAGATGAAGGTTCAACAGAGGATGTTGATGTATGCTTTGACGCGTATGCTGGTTCCACGATCGGGAAATCACGCAGTAGTCCAGAAGTTGGACATCATACTGTTGTGGGGCTTATCCAAAGAGTTAAGGATGAGCTGGTGTTGGATTGTGCTAAGGCACATGTTGGAAGCATCTCAAAGCAAGCTGATGCTGCCTTATCCACAGTTGATAACTAAAATTCTCAAACACTTCAAGGTCTCATTTGGAAATGAGGAATCTGCTAAAACGACATTGGTGTTTGGTGAATCGATAGTGAATCAGATGCAACTGAAGCGATTACATGGTAAATGGATAAGACCTCAAGCAGCTGCTGACCCTGTCCAGCCCCAACCTCAACCTCAGTCTCAGCCTCCACCAGTTACTGAATCTGCTACTCCTGATTTTGTGAACAGAATTTTGGAATTCATTGAAGCTCAGATGGCACACAATGCCAAAGTGTTGGAATTTCAGTCCAGAGTAGAAGCAAGTTTAAGGACTATGCAAGCCTCCTTGAACTCAGTTGTTCAAAATGTGGATGAGATTCAGACACACCTCGGCATCAAACTGTCATTTGAAGACGTCGCAGAGATTGGTCGACAAGCTACGGATGAACCTAACCCAAACCCCCTAGTTAACCCTGAGACTCACGGTGAGGAGACACCTGCTGAGGTTAATACAGCGGTCTCAACCTCTCCCTTAGATGATAGTGAGGACCAGCCCACACTAGGTGTTTAGGATCCTTAGGTTTGATACTGTTTTGCTCTGACTTGTTATAATTCTGTGATGTATGATGATTTTTTATAAATGTTATATCATTTGGCTTAATCATCTAAGTTGCTCATTAATTGCATTGATTGATTTTGCCTTTATACATATAAACTTCATTGTTTTTGATGCACTGTGTTATATGTTTCAAACCCAATGCATATGTTCTTTAACATAGGGGGAGAAATTGTTTCTACCTTTTTGACTTAAATGACAAAGGGGGAGAAATATTATAACTTGACAGTTGCATTGTTGATGTTTGTCTGCATGTTGTTATTACTTTGATACTTATGATATAGTTTGCTCTGTTACTTAATAACAAGTAATAATGTTGTTTATAATACACTTATGCTTGTTGTTTTGAAATGCTCAAGTTACAATTGTATGAATTGTCAATTATGCCAAAAAGGGGGAGATTGTTGGATTTTGATCCTTTGATTCCTAATTTTGACATAATTAATAATTCAACAATGTTCATACAATACATGATAAATCTAATATTTGAATTGAGCAAGATTTCAGGAACAACAATCAAATCCTACACACTTGGAACAGGTTGCTTGAAACACAAGAAATCAACAAAAGTTGATTTTTGATTGAAGCAAATCGATTGGGAAATCGATTTCATAACAAAGGTGTAAGGAAACACAACTGTTTGTGTTGGTATAATCGATTGGGCAATCGACTGACTGAATTAGAAATTGAAAATGCACAAGTCAGTGGCACCCCAGTTTTGAGGGTAATCGATTGACAAATCGATTATACAATTCACAAAGTAAACCTGATTGAAATAAATCGATTGGGAAATCGATTGGATAAGTCACAGTGGAAACCCAGTTTTAAGGGTAATCGATTGGCAAATCGATTACTTAAAAATCACTTGCAAAATAACTTTTCCTGTGACATACAAATCGATTGGACAATCTATGTTGTAATATTTCAATCAAGTTAAATTTGGTCGAAATCGATTGGGAAATCGATTGAACCAAATCCCAGGTAAGAACGTTTTCAGACAAATACATACAAATCGATTGGCACGTCGATTAGTATCAAAATAGCTGAGTCACTGACTTAAACTCAATCGATTGGCAAATCGATTGACAAAACCTTTTGAAAACCCAGTGAACTCTGAGCGTGTGACCAAATCGATTTTAAGTATTTGTTAATCGATTATGAAGATTTGATAAATCGATTATGGAATCGATTGATATGTGTTTCAGTTTGAACATAACATCTGCAATCGATTACGAAATCGATTCATATCAGTCTTAACATAATCACTGAGAAATGTTGTTTAAAGAATCGATTGGTAAATCGATTGGGTTATATAGTTTCAAGATTCAAGAAAAACAAGACACACGATAATCGATTGGCAAATCGATTAGACTGGTTTATCACTTTACGAAATCGATTGGTAAATCGATTGATTAATGTGTTTTTCAGAAACTATATAAACTGTCTTCAATCTGTCTTTCAATAACATGAATGATAATAACAATGATATCAATCTGAAATATACATTGAATATTCTTGATACACAATAACACTTGGTTAATACATTGAGATTACTTTTTCAGATCAAATAGAAAAAGAGGATTATCAACAATCAAAAAGATAGCTGGAAAAGTGATCTTGAAAGACAAGGATTCTCATAAACAAATCTTTGATATCCAGAATTGTGAGAAGCCATTTTGACCAAGATTGAAGACTACTTTTTGTTCTTTCTGTATTCTGTTTGTAATAATTCTTTGAAACAAAAACAAAGCGAGAAAATCCAGCTAGAAACTGGTGACTACTTTCTTGGGTGAGAGTGCTCAACAAGAAAGAGTTGTACTTTGATTCTGTGATAGGTTGCTGAGTATCTACAAGGATCAGAGGGTGATCAATAGGAAAGAGATCATTAAGATAGATAGGTTTCGGGGAGGAAACTGGACAATCTGTAATTGATTCTTTCTATTGGAGAAGAAAATCTGAAATCCGTTTGGATTTGCAGGACTGGATGTAGGTTGTCAAGTGGACAACTGAACCAGTATAAATCCTTGGTGCAATCTTCTCTAACCCTTATCTCCTTTGATTTACTATCTTGATATATCTGTATATGTGATTAAAATTAGATGCATGTTAAACATATTCTGTAATAAGTAATATTGTTTAATCTGATAATTTGACTTGTATGCATCTTGATTAATCTCATATCAATCTAATAAAACTTGCTAATCTTGTATGCCACAATTTAATTTCCGCTGTGTGTATGAAATTGATTTAATTTCATAAAGAACTGATACATTCTGATATATTCCGCTTATTACGAGGTCATATATACCAACAATTGGCCTCAGAGCCTAACTTTTCGAGAGGTAATACTCATAAAAGCACTATGGCCTCAAACGATTTTCTGGGAGAAGGCGCATCGTTAGCAAGACCTCCAGCTTTCAACGGAACAGCTTATATGTACTGGAAGCACCGGATGCTAATCTTCTTGGAAGCCAGTGGCATAGACATCCTTGACGCTGTTGAAAACGGTCCATATATTCCCAAGATTGCAGGAACGAATGACTCAATGATTCTCAAGCCTAGAGCCGACTGGTCAGATGATGACAAGAAAAAGGTAGGTTATAATGCAAAGGCTAAGAACATTATAACATCTGCTCTTTGTGCAGAAGAATTTTTTAGAGTGTCAAACTGCAAGTCAGCAAAAGAAATGTGGGACATTCTTCAAGAAACACATGAAGGAACCACAGACGTGAAGAGAGCTCGCGTAAACACACTGATGCACGAATATGAATTATTCAGCATGAAAAGGGACGAATCCATCAGTGATCTGCAAACCAGATTCACACACCATATCTATTTTTTTTGTTTGTTATCATAGTCTTACACACACACATATATATGAGTTTTATATTGACAGGGTTAAATATTGATCACACAACCATATTTGGATGGTTCGGATTAGAAGAAAAAGTCATATGACTTTTTTAAGTGATCATGTGTCATTTAAATAACTCTTAATCATGATCATCCATGTATGGTTCTATGGTCAAGAGTTAACCATATATATATATATATATATATAGGAAATATGTAAAATGAGATTGAATGAATCTTAGCCATTGATCAAGTCATGAATAGTTCAAATTAAATTAAAATGTCATGTGACTTTTTTATGTGGTCATGTGACTTTTTTATGTGGTCATGTGACACTTTTAATCAAGATCATCCATATTAAAACTTCTTTCACTTGATACATCTCCTATGTATATGCACTTACATTGATTAATGATCGACAAGAGCATGCCTAACGTTTTTTTGTATCGCCTGCAGAGTGCATCGAATTAATCTAATCCGAGGTCACAAGCGCATCTATGAGAAGGAAATGATCTTACAAAGTACTCCTCTCCTCAAGTTGGATGTTCTAGGATAGGAAATTTAGCTCATAATATTTTCTTCCTTCCAAGTTTAAATAATAAATAAAATTTGATTTCCTTATATTTTTGCCCCTACCATCAAAAAACAAAAAGGAAAATAAATGTTTTTAAGGGGTTGAGGTTTATGCTTCTTTTGTTAAGTTTTGAAAATTCATTGAAAGTTCAAAGAAGTTATTGTGATTGCTAAAAGTCCCCTTGTTGAAAACTCTTGTATAAGTATAAATCGGTTCCTTTCAACTTTGGTTTGTGTCTTTATTTTTCCCTTTGGGTAAAAAGTTTTTAAAAAAATTAGGCATACATATTTATTTACATATGTGGACAAAATTGACACAAATAAAAAACGAAAGAGTAAATTATCATTTTAGTCTCTAATGATGTTATTTTTGTCTTTGACTAAGTAAAAAAAAAATTAAATATATTATCGAATCATTAAAGTATTAGTCAATTTATTATCCGATGTTATAATTGTCATGAACTATTTTTATATTAAATTATATCTTTCAATGACTTTTATGATAGTAACATATTTTTAAGGATCATTTTGATAAATCAATGACTAATTTGAATTTTTTACTTTTATGATAGTAAGTTATATCTTTAAAGACTATTTTGATAAATTGATGACTAATTTGACTTTTTAACTTACTCAAAAATTAAAAAGACATTTTATACTTTGAAAGACTAAAACAATAATTTACTTAAAATAAAATAAAAAAATTCAAATGTATGTTAAGAACACAAATACACAATCAAAGCAACGGTTTTATTGTCCTCATCTTTTCTAGACATTCCAAAGGGTGGAAGCATTGATT
>NC_021167.2:27996436-28039003 GCF_000331145.2 Cicer arietinum
TTCCCTTCCTCCATTATCTTTCCTTCAATTTTATTCTAAACCAAACATAGTATCAATCTTAAAGATATATACCAAGCTTATGTGTGTTGTTAAATACAATTCCAAAACATTGAGACGTCTAAAGCAAATTTAAATTTTTAGAGTTTATAATAATATCTTAGCAAAATTACAACAACAAAAAAATATAAAAAAATTATTTTAGACACTTTAGAATTAAAAAAATAATTATTAAATTAATATAATCAATTTTATATAAATTTATTTATTTTATTGATAATTAAGATGATTAATTTTAAAATTTTATTGAGATAATATTAATTTTATGTAAAATTTTATTATTTTTATATTTGAAAATATTATAATACGATTCTGGTTTTGGAAACCTTCTTATCAAATAAAAATTTATCTATTTTTAAAGGTAAAAAATGATTGATTTAATAGTCTTACTATTAAATCCGACTCTCCTACTACTTTTCTACTACTTTTGTCTCATAATTAGAGGACATAGAATATGCATATGCAACATTCTTGGACACAAAGGATGTTTCTCCATCTATGCAATCACTATTATAAACTAGATTCTAGCTCGCGCGCTGCGCGGATATTAATTAATTTTATAAGTTTTGTAAGTAATATTTTATGTATTATAAATATAGTTATCTTATAATATTACTTTATTGATTTATAATAATTGAATATGATTAGGAAAATTAAAATGAGAGACAATTATGTTTATCACAATCATCTAATTTAATTTTTAAAATATTTTATAAAATTCTAATGATAATTTATCATATAGAATAATTGTTTGACTCATTGTACTGTAATTGTTAATTTATTTTTCAACATATAATGGTACTTGCATTTATTTGATGAAATAAAATGTAAAATACAAACCAAAAAATAAGATGTAAAAATTTAAAAATATGATTGACTATTTAATATTTTTTATTTAAAAAAAATATTAATATTGAATTATATTGTAGCGTAGTCTAAATTTATTTGTTTTATTAGTATCATATTTTAATTGTGAGCATCAGAAGTTGTTGTAAAAAAAAATTATTGAATATATTTCATCAAAAGTTTGTAAAAAAAACATATATAATAGATAATAGTTTTTAATAATTGGAAGTAACTTTTTTAATAATTTTTCATATATTCGTATTTTATGATTATTTTTAATAAATTTGTGTATTTTCTGTCAAATAGAATATATATTTTTATTTTATAAAACGTTACTAAAAAAATTGATTGACATAAATTGAAAATAACTATAAATAGATTGACATTAATGAGTAATTGAATTTTTAACGTATAAAATTATTTCACACCATAAGTGGAATAATATAATTGTTCATAGGAGGATTAGATAAAGAATATTTATGTTGAGATTTATGAGTGATTAATTGGTTTTTTTCCATCAAATTTAATGACTAATAATATAAATTATTAACATTGGTAAATGACTAATAATATTATAAAATAATATTATAAAATATTTTATAAATTTATTATAAAATAATTTGATAATAATATAAATTATAAATTATTATCAAATTGTAAAATAATTTATAAATTATAAATTTATTATAAATAATTGTAAAATAATTTTATAAGTAATATTTTATGTATTATAAATATAGTTATCTTACAATATTATTTTATTGATTTGTAATAATTGAATATGATTAGGAAAATTAAAATGAGGGAAAATCATGTTTATCACAATCATCTAATTTAATTTTTAAAATATTTTATAAAATTCGTATGATAACTTATTATATAGAATAATTATTTGACTCATTGCATTTTAATTGTCAATTTATTTTTCAACATATAATGATACTTGAATTTATTTGATGAAATAAAATATAAAATACAAACCAGAAAATAAGATGTAAAAATTTAAAAATATGATTGACTATTCAATATTTTTTATTTAAAAAAAATGTTAATGTTGAATTATATTGTAGCGTAGTCTAAATTTATTTGTTTTATTAGTATGATGTCTTAATTGCGAGCATGAGAAGTTGTTGTAAAAAAAAATTATTGAATATATTTCATCAAGAGTTTGAAATTTATTTTATTAAAGATTTACATATATTTTAAATCAATTTTAAGTATTTAAATGTTTTAACTAATTGTTTGTGCAATTGAATTATTGTTATAGTGATATGTACCAAAAATAAATTCTATTAAAAAATAATTTAATTTTATACAGTACTTAATTTTTTAACATTCAAATTATCATTATAACAAGAAAAATTAAAATAAAAAATTTAGTGTTAACATATTTTTTCAGAGCACATATATAGTAAACTTTTGTTAATTATATTTTTTTTAATATATATATATATATATATATTATAATTTTAAATAAATTTGTATATTTTAATAATTGGAAGTAACTTTTTTAATAATTTTTTATATATTCGTATTTTATGATTATTTTTAATAAATGTATTTTCTGTCAAATAGAAAATATATTTTTATTTTATAAAATATTACTAAAAAATTAGATAGACGGAAATAAATTATAAATGAATTGACATTAATGAGTAATTGAATTTTTAACGTATAAAATCATTACTCAGCATAATCACAATAATATAATTGTCCATGAAAAGATGATTAAATAAAGAGCATTTATGTCGATATTTAGGAGTGATTAGTCGGTTTTTTTTTTATTGAATTTAATGATTAATAATATAAATTATTACTATTGGTAAATGACTAATAAGATTATAAAATAATTTATAAATTCATTATAAAATAAATTATAAAATAATTTATAAATTTATTATAAAATAAATTATAAAATAATTTGATAATAATATAAATTATAAATTATTATCAAATTGTAAAATAATTTATAAATTTTAAATATATTATAAATAATTGTAAAATAATTTTATAATTTATATATTTATTATAAAATGATTTTATTAGATAAAGAGCATTTATGTCGTTATTTAGGAGTGATTAGTCGGTTTTTTTTATTGAATTTAATGATTAATAATATAAATTATTACCATTGACAAATGACTAATAATATTATAAAATAATTTATAAATTTATTATAAAATAACTTATAAAATAATTTGATAATAATATAAATTATAAATTATTATCAAATTGTAAAATAATTTATAAATTATAAATAATTTTATAATTTATAAATTTATTATAAAATAATATTATCAAATAGATTTTGGAGGTATGAAAGAAATTGTGGAAGCAAGAGGAAAAATAGAGTAGGATTAAAGAATATTAGGTATTGAGAGCATGATTGAGAGGGGAGAAAAGAGTAGAGGTCTACATCAATTTTTTGGCTGATGTGAAAAATATTTGTATAGGTGGCATTAAAGAGCGAGTGGCATTCGGGGGGTTTGTCATTCGTCACCTCACTCTCGAATGTTTATCGTTGGTAAATGAGAGCAAGTGGCAAATTTGATAAACATTAATAGAGTAGAATTAAAGAATATTAGGTATTGAGAGCATGATTTAAAAGGGAGAAAGGAGGAGAGGTCTACATCAGCTTTTTGACTGATGTAGAAAATATTTGTATAGGTCACATTCAAGGGTGTGGTGGCATTCAATGTTTTTGAATTTTTTAATTAAAATAAAAGTATAGTAAGAAAAATAGAGTTAAATTTTACTTATAATAACCAGTCATGCAACCAGCTATCCATATTTTTGTTTATAATAGTCATCAGCATCCATAGTGATGTGATATGTGCTATATATAATTTTTTACATAAAAAATAAACTTCATTTAGTATAATCAAATCTATCAATTACGAAAACAAAAAATATATTAATGATACACATAAAAATTACAAAAACTAATAAAAATAAATAAACTAAAACCTTAATCCTGGTATTGAAACTAAAGCTTTGGCTTCACTCTTAATCTGTCTCTATACCTTTTAGAATTTCAAATTAGAAAGTTGACAAATCAAGTGGAGCCAAGATCACTTTAGTAAAGATTTAATTGCATATAGGCCACAAAAAGAGTTCTTGACCTTTTCTTTTCTTTGATACTGGTGGTGATGAAAAGCCGTAGGAACCAGCTAGCATTTGCCGCTTGCTGAATATACGTGTGGTTATTTTGATTTTGATCTACATGAAACAAACCATTTGCCACTAAGTTACTATGAGGAATGACCTCTGACAAAGGAGAGACAAAACAATTCAGATAAAATTGAGCCTAACATTGGCCATGGAATATCAATGACTGCACATTAAAACTACCTATGCAAACGTAATCGATGCAAAGGTTAATGCTTCAAGTTTTTCAAAGTGTCTCTAAGATTAGAGAGATAAATTTCTCATATTTTAGAATCCACAAAATGTCATAGATTAAGAAACAAGAAACAGGAAATAGAATAAAGAGTGATACCAAAATCAATCATTTGAAGATGATTATAGAGTTAGTAGTAATGCAAACGATGCAAAAGTTGAGCGATAAGAGAGCAAGGATGAAAATACATACCAAAATCACCAAGTCACAAAGAGGTAGTCTCGCAAGATACCAAAACCCTAATCGATGCAGAATTGCGAAAAAATGGGGAAATCACGAGAAAACTTTAATCGATACAGAAACCCTAATCGATGTTTTTCCCCTTTTTTATTCAGGCCGAGCGATGTAGAAGGTTCGAGAGAAGACAAAGTTACGGGAAGATTGTTTTGCGCGAAAACCATAGAGTTTGCTAGAATGCCAATAGGACATTCTCTTAATAATGATCTTATTCAATTGCCAAATTTGGGTGGTGAAATAGCTAGAATGCCTCCTAAGCCACCAACAGGTATATTTTTATTTTCTCTCTACATTATTTTAAGTCAAGATTATGACTATATTTTAGATCGTAGCTAAATCAATTTGCATGTGATCAACTTAGTTAGGTTAAATAGATTAATTAATACTTATAACATAAACACTTATCTTCAATTTTTGCTTAAAAATTAACATAAGAAAGTTAATATTACTCTGACATGATATGCAATTTTTGTCATAGTCTCCCCAAATCTATCATATTTTTGTTAGTAATTGTTGCACATATAATTTCTTTTTTAATTTTGTTCGTGTTTGGTTTGTCTTTGTAAAATTTGTTCATGATGAAATTAGTTCTTATAATACATAGAACATTTAATTTGATTTTAGTCTCTCAAATACAAATTACATAAAAACTAAAATAAATATTAAATATATATATATATATATATATATATATATATATATATATTACACGGATTACTTACATAAGAACTAAAATGAATGTTAAACATATATTACACGCAAATTAAAACAAAACAACAATAACGATAGTGGTGGTACAAATGGTGGTCGATGTTGGTGGCGGTGGTTAGAGATGATTTGTTAATGGTAATGGCGGTGGTTAGAGATGGTGGTGGTATTTTAGATGTGTGTTGACAGTGGTGCTAATAATAGTCAGAGGTGGATGAATGGTGATGATGAAGGTGGTTGAAGATGGTGGTGGCAGTTGTTAGAGGTGGTAGTTGGCGGTGGCTAGAGGTGGTGGTGATGGTCAGAAGTGGGTGGTAAGTGATGGTGACAGTGATCGAATATGGTGGTGAAAGGTGGTAGTGGTTTGATGGTTGTTAGAGTGGTCTTTATGTCTACTCATAAAGACATGTTAACTTTAAAATTTATTTTTTTGTTTTGAGTTTTAAAAATAATTATTTTAAAATTAAGTAAAAAATCAATTTAGTTTCATTTTACCCAAACATATTTTAAGTTGTCTGAAACACAAATGTTTTTAAAAAAATTCAATTTAAGTTTAATAAAACACAAAAGTAATTCTAAAAATTAAAACTTTGAATTTTCTAGAATACAAATTGAATTTGGTGGAGTAAAAAAAAATGGTTGCTTTCGAGAAGACCTTACTATTGTATCTCCACTTAGCATAAAAACATAACCTGAAGTACTTTTTTCTCCAATCAATTACCAGTTTCCTCCTTTTTTGTAAAGAATGTCAAACTTTGTCGTACCTTACAAGTAACATAGAATTCTCATTGCCGTCGAATAATGAACTTTTGTAGGTCTTGACATATACCTACTCAGTAAGCTAACCGCATACATTATGTCTAACCTTGTAGCGGCCAAATACATCAAGCTTCTTACCAACTGCTTGAAAAATGAACTATCCATCTCAACACCATTTTCATCTTTGGAGATTTTAAATCCTAGAACCATTGGATTTTCAACAGAATTGCTATGCTCCATTCCAAATCTTCTCCACATTTCCATCACATACTTCGTTTGACTGATGAATATACCGCTATCAAACTGAACTACCTCAATACCAAGAAAATACCTCATCTTACCCAAGTCTGACATATCAAATTCCTTCATCATGGACTCTTTGAATTCAAACATCATTTTTTCGTCATCTGCAATATAAATTAAATCATCAATATACAAGCTAATGATCAAATATTTACCGTATTTAACTTTGGTAAACAAAGTTTGCTCACTATCCTCCTTCTCAAATCCTTTCTTTTTGAAGTATGATTCAATTCGGCTGAACCATGCTCGCGGTGCCTGCTTGAGTCCGTACAAAGCTTTGTTAAGCTTATATACCTTCAGCTCCTCATTCCGAAGAATATGCATGTTCTTTCTTCCTTCTATTTTAATTCACTCATTTTGTTGAGAGTGCCACAATGGATTAGATATGAGCTAAAAAAGTGTCTATATGTGGGAGACAATCCTCACCTTACAAGTCGGCTTTTTAGGGTTGGATTAGGCACAACCTGAATTTCTAAGATGGTATCCGAGAATATGAAATATTCATTGAGCAATCTAATATCAGACCAAAGGTGAGCCACGTTTTTAGTGGTAGCTTGGAAACATTCTTCATTGTTTTCCCTTTTAATTGATTGAGTGTTCGATAACAACACAAATATTCGATTTGTTGCCATATTGGCTTGGAATACCAAACCCTTTGTGCGGTGATAGATCCGACATCATTTGACTGTATTAGTACAGCCAAACCCCTTTCTTGCAACCACCCAATATTGAGAAGATTATTCTTCAAATAGGGCACATAATACACATCCCGTACAAGGTGATTCACTCCTTTTACAGTCAATCGAACACTTATTTTTCCAACAACGTTCATGCTTGTATAATTCCCCAATCTAACCACCCTTGTTGAACCCTTCTCCTAACTCACAAAAGAGTCATGTGATTATTGCACCCATAGTCAATATACCACACAACATCTTAATCGCCTCCAAGCGTGTTAATATATGCCATTAGCACCATCTCTTCGGATTCCTCCAAACCTGCATAATTTGTTTGGCACGCGTACTGAAAGTGTCCAAGCTTATAACACTTATAACACTCAACTGTTTCCTTACTCCACGATTGGCTACCCCAACCTATGCCTTGTCCCCGACCTCCTCGAAAAATAGCTTTTCCTCGTCGTATTCCACCATAGCTCTCTTCATGAGTTACTTTCAAAACATGTTCATTTTCTCTACATAATTTCGCTCATGAACGAGTAGAGAACTTTGCAAGGCATCCAACTTTATGGAATCTCGAAGCTGTTTAGATTCTCCTTCTGTGTGATCATCTTCAGAATTGACTTGTTAAGCGACTAAAACAAGTAATTTTTAGCCTTCAAATCCTTCAACTTCATCTCCTCCAGGACCATACTCCAATGATCGTAGTCGCTGTCAAATTTTGGAATGGAGGTTGATGCAAAGTTTGCTTCAGAACCCATCTCTCTTTACTCCCTCAAGTGTTTTCCTACTGTTTTCAAATCTCTTAACTCACTGCTCTGATAGCAGAGTATTAGATGCAACAAGAACTCAAGAGAAGGCAAATAGCAGTTCTGAAAAATGACTTGTTTATTCCTTGTGAAAGTGCAAAAAATAAATAGAGAAAATAGACGCTTCGTAACAAACTACAACCCACGTTCTAACTAGAATTAAGGAAACAAACTTGACTAAATCAACTAACAAACAATGGTAAAGGCCAAAACACTTATTTGACTAAGCCTTAACAAACAATAACAACAAATAGTCGCAACAACAACAACAACATCAGTTGCGACGCAACGACAACGCCTCCTCTCTCACAATCTTTCTCATACCACACCACGAATTCACCACTGGTACATTTTACCCTCCATGCTTTTATGTAGTGTGCAATTTGTGTATCATTTATATATTCACTCTCATTTTGCCTTAATTGATGCATGCACAATTATTCTTTACATGTTGGTGGGTTGGCCTTAGCCCCAAATTATCACATGACCGACTATGAGTAATATTATCTATGTTGAATTGTGTTATTAATCAGGTTCAAAATTCTTGTAGTATATATAACAACACAATTATGGAAAAAGCACAATAACACAATACCTGTTATTAGACTAAAATGACATGAACAAAGAAATCGTTATGCATGTTCGACGCCATTGTCATCGGTGAACAACTCATAGTTTTTGTGTCCGGAGAAATAAAGCAAGATCTCATCACTTGTTAATGGCCCTATGTCATGAATAAAGCATATATTGGTTTCTTGATAACCTAAATAATCCATCAATATGCCACACAGTAACTCTCATATTATGCATTGTAGTTTACTCCAACTACAATGGCTCTTTTGGTGCCCATTAGAGAGAAAAATTGAAAAAGAAGAACAAGGAAGTAGAAGGGACAAAGAAAGAACGAAATGAAGAAAAGAAGATTTGGAATTCTTGTTTCCAAAAAAATGGTTCAAAGATTTTCTTGCAAAAATGATTAAGTGAGTGCTCCCACTCAATAGTGAATATGTGACGGGGGAGTGTTTTTAAAAATTTGAAATTGTTTAGAGAAGATAGTAGTATGCGTTCAATCATACAATTTATGCGTTTGGTTGAGCTTAAATAAAAATGACTTTTAATTTTAAAAATATTAGTGATTATTTTGTAGAGATTGATTTAAAAATGATTTTTTGATTTCCATTTGTTTACTAACATAAAAATAATTTTTAATCTGTTTGTATATAATTTTATAAAAGTGATTTTTAAACTACAAAATTACTATAAAGAATGTGACTTTTCTAATCACATTTTTTATACACATTTCAAAATTGATTAATATATCTTTAAGAACTCATCAAAAAGTAATAAATAAATGCAAAAAAAAAATCTGTATGCAAAAATAAAATGATTCAAATAAAAGGCATATAAACCACACAAAAATTATGTGGAGAAATAAAAAATGGGAAGAAATCACACTTGATGAAAATATATATCAGAGTCTCATAGAGGGAGAAAAACGATAATAAGTGAGTGCGTGAAACTGACGCATGATAGAGAAAATCCAGTAAAAATTGATTTAGGGCAATTTAAGATTTTTCAAAAAGGTAAGTAATTACATCATTTGAGTTAAATTCCATGTTTTTTAAATTTATAGCATCTTTTTCTCTCATCTATAACAGAACAAAATTACTATTTTTATTTTTTCATTTTTAGCCAAAAAAATAATAATATTTTTTTTAACAAAATAATTTCTTAAAGATTTGGAACAAACATCATTCAAACAATAAAAAATGATTTTTTGTTTTAAAAAATAATTTTTTCATGAAAAAAATAAGAAACACATGTATCCAAATAGTAAATTTATCATATGATGATTTTAAAACTATAGATGACAATTAGACCCGAACTAATTATCGCAAAGATTAATGAATTTATCGAAAAATATATTTTAGCTTATCTGCCTCGTTAAATTGAACAAATAAATTAAACCCATCGATAAGATATGACCAATAGTTCACGATAAGGCCTTTAGAGAATGCAATTGACAAAATTAAATCATTTATAGTTTATAAAGTATTTTGTTATTATATTTAGTTTCAGATTATGAATTTATCAAAATATTAATTTACTTCCACCCAAATCAAAAATGTGTTAAAGGAATTTATATAATAATTAAAATAATAATAATAATAATAATCATATTATGTAAGTTAGCAATAGTTATAACAGTTTTTATATATAATTATTAACCAATTATTATTCATTATATATAATAAAATTTATTTTTTTCGACAATATTTTTTTACAAATACTTAATCTAATACGAATCCCACCAAGAAGGTAACCCTTCTTACGTCCAGATCATTAAATTATTTAATATTATATAAATAGTGAAAACCACATTTAATTCATATAGTATACATTGTTTCAATTGTGTATGTTAAATGTCATAATTGGTTGATTGATGAAAAGAGGTTGTTGGAATCTATCATTGTAATCAAACTTTGAATTGTGTCATGTCTAGTTATTAGAACGTTTTATTGTAATTTTATAGGTGTTTATCATGTTATATTATCGTATCATATAATTAAAATTGATCAAATTATTATTTTTTAGTTCAAAAATACGAGGGAGGCAAAAAATGTCAGTTTTTAAAATGGAGGATCAATTTCGTGAAGTGGTAATAGAGAGATCAAAATTACTTATTAAGCTAATATTTTAAATTTAGAGGACAGTTAAACATGTTTTATATTAGCGAGGATTAAAAATTTTAGTTGGATAATTTTGTACGGAATAAAAATTATATTTTATATATTTATATAGCTCCCCTTTATTCATTTTCCTAGTAAATTATACATAATTTTATTGAAAATATTCAAGAGAAATGATAGTTCTTTTTTATTTTGTATAAGGTGTACCTAATAAGAGAAATTTATTTATATAAAAAACATGGAGTTGACATAAGCCAAGTCATCCATGTTATAACATATTTCAATTTGATTAAACAATTAAATAGCTTCTTTTTGGAGGTTCGTGTAAAACTTATTTAGCATGGACAAGGAAAAAATAATATAAATTATAACTACACTTGAAAGAAAAACTAAAATTACTCCACACTTGTTTTTTTTTTTTTGTTTTCAAATGATCCCGAGTTCTTATCAAATCAATTAAAGATTTCATTTCACTTTAAATTGGGATACATGTTCAATTGGTTAAAACCCAACATCAAAACCTTGAAGTCTTTCTAACAATCATAAAAGTCTAAAATATAAAATGTTATAATTGTGAATCATTTTATACACTAGCCAATAACATACAACTATTAGTCTCTATATTTTTTAATACACCAATATTTTCTCAAAGTTTATATTCACGTTAGAATCCAACATGAAATTATGTAGGTTATTTTACAATTAAAACTCATTAGATACTATAGCTTAGAAATATTCAATAAATCTTATGGTGAAAGAGATCATAAACAATATAATAGTTATACCACAATATAATGTTAGAATATAATTAATGGTTAAATTTGAAGACAAAATTAAAAATATAAAATTACTCTTTTTTGGACTAAAAGTTAATATTTTTAGGATAAAAATTATGCTTTGGGATCCACAAATAAAAATATAGATAACTAAAAAGTTTAATTTTAAAATTAAAGAACTATTTTTGTGAATACGTTAAAACAAGGTGAGCGTATTTCATGCTTGAAAGTTATTAGTATTATTTTTGTTATTTGCCATCCATGCCTTTCTATAGGTGATTGTATAGTTGTATCGTTCCAGAATATGTGCAATGATCACCTTCACTTTAATTGACGGGCCAGCTTTCAAAAGCGACTTCATGCTTTCGCATATGATGTTAGAGTCGAGCTTGGCATGATCCTGTGAAATAGAAGAATTTGCGCAATTGTGGGGCCTTTTCAAACGACCAATCACCCATTGCTTACTTTTTTGACTTAACGAAGCCCTGCATTTGAACAAGCATTGTAGATTCACACATTTAATTACATACTTGTATTGATCAGATTTCACTACACGGTAATTGAGGGAGTGTTTTATGTGATAATGCTTAATTGCAAGTTGACAATCTGGTTTGCTATTAAACTTCATTCCAATCTCAAGAGATGCATCTAATGGAGGTGGTTCATTAGATGGCATATCAAATTCGGAGGATTGGTAAGTATAATCCAAATTTAGATTACGCATATGGAATGTTGGATCGTATGTTGGCTCTAGACCGTCACCATTGTCGTTGTCACATTCGTCGTCCTCGTCCTCGTCTTCATCAAAGTATGTTTCTTCTTCACTGTCTTCACTTATTTCTTGTTGATCAAATTCGGCCATATCACCTAGTGGAATATATGGTTCAGATTGAGATGGTTCAGGTTCAGATGTTTCGGCCTGGTCAAAGTATGGTTCGGGTTGGTATGGTGTTGATATCAGTGACCTCAGTTTTACAGAAAAAGGTTTATAGCGCAGTCTTTTAAAATTTTTAATAAGATTGATAATCAATTCAACAAAAGAACATTTTGTTGAACTAATGATCAATCACGGTCCCAGGGAGTTGATTCTAATCGAAGGTTCACGCTTATATGTATTGGCACATAATTTGTAAAGATTAAACAATAATAGTTCTACAGATCAATCAATATGCATGCATGTCAAACAATATTAATCATACAAACATAACAAGCAAATAATAAAGAGTAAGGGTTAGAGAAGAATGCACCAAGGTTTATCCTGGTTCAGTCGTCACTATGACATCATACATCCAGTCCTGACAATCCAACTGGATTTCAGCTTTTCTTCAATAGAAAGAATTGAGACCTTTTTACAGATTGTCCAGTTTCCTTGAAACCTATCTATCTAACTCATATCTCTTTCCTATTGCTTAACCCCTTGATCCTTGCAGCCACTCGTCAGACTAACACAAGATCAAAGTACAACTCCTTCTTGATGATTCCAACATCAACGAAGATCGCCACCAGTTTCTAGCTGGATTTTTATCAACCCCTTGATCCTTGCAGTCACTCGTCAGACTAACACAAGATCAAAGTACAGCTCTTTCTTGATGATCCTTTCACCCAAGAAGATTGCCACCAGTTTCTAGCTGGATTTTAACAGTTCGTTTCTTTACAAAGTAATTGTTACAAACAAAATAAAAGAAGTACAAAATTGTCTTCAATCTCTATCAATGTATCTCACACAAGAATCTGGATGTTCATTTGAGTGCTTGTGAGAACATTGTCTTTTTCTCTCAAGAATTCTTTTTCAGCTCTCTTAATGATTATGAATAATCTTTGGGTCTTGATCTGAAAAAGCAATATCAAAATGTTATCAAACAGTTCTTAAGAGTTCTTCAGTGTTCTGAAGTATGTTCAAGTATATTGTAATAAAGTTGAAGTATTGTAAAAGTTATGATAGAAAAAGATTGAAAACTGTTTATATAGTTTCTGAAAAACAACATGTAAATCGATTTACCAATCGATTCATTAAAGTGATAAAACGGCTTAATCGATTTGCCAATCGATTATCACAAGTCTTGTTTTTCTTGAATCTTGAAACTATATAAACTAATCGATTTTCCAATCAATTCTTTTAATACACTTTTCAGAAAAAATCGATTCACAAATACTCATAATCGATTTGACCACAAACTAAGAGTTCCATGTGATTTCAAATATTTGTTTCAATCGATTTGCCAATCGATTGTGTTTAAAACAGGAACTTAGCTAATTTCATGTTAATCGGAGTGCCAATCGATTTGGTAGTATTTTCCTGAAAAGTTCTTACCAGTTGTTTAGTTCAATCGATTTCCCAATCGATTGAAACCAAACTTAACATGATTGAAATTCTTACAATAGATTGTCCAATCGATTGTGTTTGTCACAGGTCATGTTACTTTTCAAATATTATCTAAGCAATCGATTTGCCAATTGATTAGCCTGGAAAATGGATTGTCCATGTGACTTTCCCAATCGATGTCCCAATCGATTTGTTTCAATCAGTTTTTACTTTGTGATGTGCATAATCGATTTGCCAATCGATTAGCCTGTAAAACAGGTTGCCACTGACTTGCGCAATTTTTATTTTTGATTGTGTTAGTCGATTGCCTAATCGATTGTGTAACCACAAACAGTATGTTTCCTTACAACCCTTTTACGAAATCGATTGCCTAATCGATTTCCTCAGTAGATTTGTTGATTTCTTGAGTTCCAAGCAATTGTCTCAAGTATGTAGGGTTGAGTTGTTGTTACTGAAATCTTACTCAGTTAAAATGTTAGATTTATCATATGATGTATGAACATTGTATGTTGGTTAATTATGTCAAAACTAGGATTAAGAGGACTAAAGTCCAACATATGGGTCGGGCTGATAAGATTCATAATTTTGAAAAGAATAAGTGTTTTGTGTTTCAAATTCTTTAATAATTCCATTGTTGAATGAAGTCGGGTTTGGTAACGTATCACAAATAGAAAGTTATAAAATAGATAATTCACTTATTACTGTTTTAGTTGAAATATGGAGACCTGAAACCCACACGTTTCATCTTCCAACGGGTGAATGTACCATAACATTAGAAGATGTTGCGTTGCTTCTTGGCTTACGTGTTGGGGGTAAAGCTGAAACTGAATCAATTATGGTATCATGGACAAATGATTTTTTAGATTTGTCAGGAGTCATGCCACCTAAATCTCAAAGAAAAGGGAATTTTATAAAATTAAAATGGCTAAGAGAAACATTTTCAATGTTAACGCCAGAATCATCTAATGAAGAAATAATTATACATTGTAGAGCATACATTTTAGAATTGATTGGTGGCATATTAATGCCTGACAAATCCCACAACATAGTACATATTATATGGTTGCACTTGTTGAGAGATTTGCGAGAGACAGGAGAATATAGTTGGGGTTCAACGTGCTTGACAACACTTTATAGAGAATTGTGTCGTGCATCTGAACCCGGTGTTATGTCGTTCGGCGGATGTTCACATCTACTTCAAACGTGGGTATGGTACATATGTCGTTTCTTGCACCAATAAGTAATCTTGAGCCTCGTTTTCCATTCGCAAAAAGGTAAATATAAAAAAAAAGTTAAATATTATATTTATAAAACTATCAATTGATTCACTAACATTCAAATTTATTTTCGTAGATATAGTGGAAAGGGTACGAAATTTGGGGATACACCTCGTTATCATACCGCTGGATATCGATCAAAAATTGATCATATGACCGTTAACGATGTAATATATTAAAACATTATATTATTTCTATTATTTTATTTTTCTTATGCATATATTACTAACAAACTTATTATATATCAATTTATCTGGATGTCATATCTACGTCTAACATACGATCATCCAGAAGACAATTGGCTATGAAATGCATCTACATATTTAATTTGTTTCTACATAATAGAAATGCATCAAACTGATAGAGTGAAACTACAATTTGTACTACCTCAAGAAATTCCACATCCTCTGAGGAACATGAAAAAGTATCATAAGGTAGATTTGCATAAACAAGTTGACTATAGCTAGGCATTATTCTACGAAAATGAGAACAAAGAGTGGAATGAACGAGAGAATCATATTCTTCATGGTCAACCTCTAAATGTTGAATTCAAACCAAGTTATGAATAGATGGTTTGGTTTTGCAAAAGTTGTAAACGATTTATTTCTGTAGAAAGCCAATTGGTTAATCCTCGTGCCAATCCACCTCAACCTCCACCACAATCTAGCCAACATTTTTTTCACCCTCAACCCACCACAATCTAGTCAAGATTTTTTTCACCCCCAACCTCCACCACAATCTAGCCAACATTTTTTCCAAGAATCAATGCCCAACACTACACAACAAAATCAATATTATATACCAACACCTCTTGACACTCAACTGCCTCCTCATACTTTTACCCACACACCACATCAATCTTACGAGTTCACGCCAGGGGAACAATTTAATTTTGACAGTCAACAACCACATCAAGAAGACAACCGTCGACTATCATTTGCATCAAGCGAAGAGAAATAGTTGTATAAAACATTCAACAGTCGTCGTAATACACCTGAGTTCGCTACCCAGTTACTGAATAATGTGTGTCAACAAAACTTTCAGATTTCAAGCTTTGGGAATGCATATACTCCGTTGAATCAAATATCTAACTGGACTCAAGGTGGAAGTAGTTCTTCTGCAACACTTCCACCTAGACATCCTCCACAACAAGAAGACGAAGATCAAGAAGAAGAAGAAAAACAACAGTAAATTCGTGATGTACCAAGGCGTCGTCAAAATCCCGTACGTGTGAGAAAACCTTAGCAATGTGGTACTGGAGCCCACCTTCGACATTAATTATCGTAATATTTGTAAAATTTGTGATGTTTTTTATGAATAAATTATGTAATTTAAAGTTTTATCGTAATTTAAATTTTCTATTTATTTATTTTTATGAATCATAATTATATATATATATATATATATTATTTTTGTTATTACAATAAATATTGAAAAAAAAATTATAATTTTTTTAAAAAAAAACCTTTGTGAAATCGGCATTTCGAACTTGGATTTCCTAAAATTTTATTGTAATTTAAAATTTCTATTTATCTATTTTTATGAATTATATATATATTACTTTTGTTATTTCAACAAAAATTGAAATAATTTTTTTTTTTTAAAAAAACCTTTGAAAAATTGACATTTCAAACTTGAATTTTCTACAAGTTTATCATAATTAAAATTTCTATTTATCTATTTTTATAAATTATATTAGTTGTATATATATTACTTTTGTTATTTCAATAAAAATTGAAATGATTTTTTTTAAAGAAAAAATTATTTGATAAATGCCCATTTGGAACTTGGATTTACTAATTTTTTTTTCTTCGTAATTTAAATTTCTATTTATTTATTTTTTATGTATTTTTATGAAATATATTAATTAATTATATATATAATTCCACTAAAAAAAATTGAATTTTTTTTTTTATAAAAAAAACCAAGTGGCATTTTGGTAGATTAATTTGAAATGGGGTATTTGTGTATTTTTTTTTTCAAAAATATGGTATTCAAAAAAAAAACCTAGATATGTTATGTTAAGAGAACGTGAATGATCACAATTTTCCAACCTTAATTTGTAGAATTAAAAAGGTAGCTCGACATAATTATCATATCAAATTCAACGATGCTCGACGTGAAATACATCGATGTAGAGATTTACTAGTAAATTATAGTATATTTTAAACAACATTTATCTTTTCATTATCCCAACTATTTTTCGAATGAATTGAAGACAGTTTAGTAGATAATAATTATAAGGTCTTCTTCCATAGATTATTAAAGTTACTTGTTAATTATTTTTATGTTCCTTTTTCTTTTAGTCTTTAAATTCTTTTTTTTACACAAATAAAAAAATTAAATTTCCAACAACGTCCATCGAATATTTTATATTTTACCAAATCTAAAGATATTTTAAAATTAGTGGCACTCTTTTTTAGGCCTTTAAATCCTCTTTTGTAATAATTATTTCTTATTAAACAAAATTATTTTACTCACTAAATGCACATCCAATAAAGTCTAAATAAAAATAAAATCTAAATAATTTTTTGTTTTAACGGTAAATAAAAACATTAAAATCTTTTTTCCCACATCACATAAATAATTCATAAATCTTATTAACAACTTTTTAATAGCTTCTCATACATACATACACAGAGAGAAACCCCAACTCACACAACCATTCTCCTCTTTCACTCAAAAACCAAACCCTAATTAAACGACACACCGTTTTGATAAACGATGGGAACACCGGAAACTTCCAGAGAACCATGTCCCGATCGCATCCTAGACGACATCGGCGGCGCCTTCGGTATGGGATCCGTCGGCGGCTCCGCTTTTCACTTCCTCAAAGGTCTCTACAATTCCCCTAAAGGTGACCGTTTAATCGGCGCAACACAAGCTGTTCGCCTCAACGCACCACGAATCGGCGGTAGTTTCGCCGTTTGGGGTGGACTTTTCTCGTCTTTCGATTGTACTATGGTTTACGTTCGTCAGAAAGAAGATCCATGGAATTCGATCGTTGCCGGTGCTGCTACCGGTGGTTTTCTTTCCATGCGTCAGGGTTTTGGTGCTTCGGCGAGGTCCGCGGCGTTCGGCGGTGTTCTTCTTGCGCTTATTGAAGGTGCTGGTATCGCGCTTAATAAGTTTCTTAGTGCACAACAGCCTTTGCCGATTTTGATGGAGGATATGCCGCCGCAAGAATTGGAGGCGAATAACAACGGCGGCGTCGGGAAGTCGTGGTTTGGTGGATTTTTTGGTGGAGCGAAGGAAGAAGAGAGGGATGGGGGAAGTGAGGTGAAGATTCTTGAAAGTTTTGATGCTCCTCCTGTGCCTAAATTTGAGTACAAGTGAAATTAGGGTTTGGTTTTTGAGGTAGTTTTGTTTTTGTTTTGAAATTTGAATTGAAATTGAAAAAATTAGGGGTTTGTTTTGAACCTCTATTAGTGATCGTTGATTTCTTGGTTTTCTATTATGCCTTATATTAGTTACATGGTTAATCCTATTTAAATTAAAACAATAATGATGTGTAACAAACAAGTGTAGTAGTATACTTTCATTACAATGATTTTTTTTAATTTTGTTATAATTAGTGTAAGTATACTAGATTACTAGTAGTTTAATTACAGTGTGTTTAAATTAAATGCCTCTTTTTACTGGATATGGTGATATTTCTTATGTTTGATGTCTAATTGCTTGAATTTTGATTATTTGTTACTTGAATGAATTTGTGGTGAATTTGGTTCATAAGAATAATAAAATGACAGCTTCCCTGCCAAGTAAATGTTGCAAACATAATCCTTGAACTTATGTATGAAAATTTATGGATTTGTTTTCTCTGGATTTGACAGTGAAATGATATAATTACAACAACAACAACCAAGCCTTATCCCACTAAGTAGGGTGGACTACTTGGATCAAACGTTGCTATAATATTCCATCATATAGCATGTCTCTTTCCAATTTACTAATCTCTAGGTCTTTTCTAATAGTATCTCTTATAGTTTCCCTAGGCCTTCCCCTTCATCTAGCAATTTAACCACCATTCAATTGATTTACTCTCTTCATGACAAAAGCTATAGGGTCTCCTCTCCGCATGTCCAAACCACTTAAGCCGAGCTTCTACCATCATTCTACTATAGGTGTTACCCAAACTCTCTATCTTGTCAAGTCTTTCCACACATCCAACATTACGTTTGCATTTTTGCCACACTTATTTTATCTTCATGTTCAATTTTTAATGCCCAAACCTTACTTTAAGGGTTGGTATTTCAACACACTCTTGATCTGTTATATGTGTGTTTGTGACATCAACTAGTATTAACTTTTTCATCAATGGTTGATTTAATGATTTTACATATCTTAAACTTCAGGGGTAGTTGTTCGCTTTAGAGGAGTTGAATATGAAATGTATGATGTTAAGAAGATATGGGAGAGTAGTTAGATAGATGCTATGTGAGACTAGAGAGGTTGTGTTTTGCAATGTTTATTTGGTTGGCAATTGACATAAGACATTGACCTATACCTTAATATTTTGTAGAACGCGATATGGTGCTGTAAAATAACTGAAATTTTGGGTTCAAAGAAAGATAGATTGAATTGAACCCATTGAGGGTCTACTATCTTGTAGCAGTCATATCTTATATTTGCATGATGTTGATTTCATGAATCACTTGTGACCTTCGTATTAACACGACAACATCTCTTACCATTGTGTTAAGGCTCTCCTCTCTCCTGATTTGAAGTCTAATATTTAGTGCAGCAAAACTCTTGATCACTTCTTTATTGTTGAATCCATTAGGTCTTGTAGGTTTTTGTCACAATATGGGGTTTGTTTTTGTTGGATGTGTCTTTCCAGTATGATTATGCATTAATTGGTATTACTAGTAATAGATAGATTGCTAGCATTGAAGATGTTCTAAGAGTTTATTAGATAGTTGACTTGGTTGTTGTTTATGCTGGTGGAGGCTAATGACTCTGAATTCTATGATGTAGTTTATGTCATGTTCATTCAATTTCTGCATATTTTTTTATGTTTCTACTGTTTACTCCATGACAACAATTGGTTTCATTTCAATTCTTCACTAGATCATTAGTTTATTGGAAAAAATAGGTGTCAGTGACACAAGTTAGCATTAATGAGCATAATTTCTTTGACATGTATGTACTGTAATTTTTATCTCACTATCTAATTGAGTAGGAGGAGTTAAATTGTTATTAACCTATATATTGTGCACTAGCTGTGCACGACTTCAGGCACAAGTTGCGTGGTTTTAGCATTTATTTTAGCTTTAACAATTGTCTTTAGGGCACTAAGCACTTAATTAAGGAGTAAAAATGAAAGTTTTGTATTTTATCATTAGTGGTTTTCACAAGTGAGTGTGATTGTGTGAGGTTGAGAGGCACTGATTCCTTTTGTAGACCATAATTGTCAATGTCTTCCACTGGGGTACCACTAATTGTCTCATGTGATGTTGATATGGTGTTATGCCAATTTCCAAAGGTCTAGTTTTCAACAAAGGTGTGCTGCATGGCTAGAAAATACAAACATGAATATTACCAAAGAGAATCATATCTACTATGATTGATATGTAAATTCAAGTAAAATATTTTCCTTTGGATCTTATATATGAATTTTTTTATAAACAAATATTAAAAATTAATGGTTAACGTTAGTTTTTTGAGATTGAACTCATAACCTCTTATTTAATACTCTTTTGGCGTTGTTAAGTTCACCAACTACGAGAGTTTATATATGATTATTTGACGTCAAATTCCAAATTACCAGTTTCTTTTTCCTTGGAATCCATTAAGTTAAGAAAAAAACATATATCATCACATCATAGATATTAAATAGATATTGAAGAGTGCTTGTAATGAATGGATTTTGACAGGTTGACTTACATTATAATTCAGTCCACATTAAAGTATAATTGGCGATGACAACAGTGATGTAATTAATTAATGAATGTTGGTTTCTAATAATTGATTAATTTCTCTAAAGCATAAACTATTGGGGAAGGTAATTTTTTCTCCTTCAAATGTATTGAACATCGTGACAATCTCTATTTGTTTTACAAACCATTTACGAGACACTTGAAACTATAATTTGTAGCTTTTGAATTTAAATGGTATTTTATTTTAAAATTTATTATTCAACTCACTTTTATATAAATGTATCCAAAAATAAACCACTTCCCATTCAAATCACTTAAAAAAAAATAATTTTACTAAATCAATTAATTCAAAATCACTTTTTATCACCACATAATCAAAAGATGCACAAAATGTGTAGTTACAAACTACTAGAAGTAATTCAGTCTCTTATCCACATGCTTACATCTGAGAAATGAGGAGTGTCCAAGTTTCCAACCAAGCAAATGATTTTATGCTATTGAAACACTTCTTCACCCTTCTTAGCATATTCAGCTCCTCTTGAAATTTGAACTACAAAAAAATAAAACTCAAAACACACACATGCCAGTATTAGTCAAATTTTCACTTTACTTTCATGTAGCCATGTTTCTAATTTTAAGCCATGCAAGTAATTGCAAGTCTCAATATCATTTTCATGTCGAAGAACATTTAATCTTATTGAAGATAAAGTTCCACCTACAAAATCCATCTTTTCTTACTCATTGGAACACATCAAACACCTCTTACTGTTCTTGGCCAGAGATAACTTGCACAAGTGGTTCTGTCACAGGGTTGACTTTAGTCAACTCCAACATAACACAAACTATACCCTTTTTCCTATGTGACCTTAAAAACCTCACACATGTTGATTTCCACAAGAATTTCATTCCTGGTGAGTTTCCAAAAAATTTATACACGTGTTCCAAGTTGAAGTATCTTGACTTGTCAATGAACAACTTGGTTGGTGAAATTCCTTATGATATTCATAGTTTGGTTAATTTGCAATATCTCAACCTTGGTGCAACTAATTTTAGTGGTGACATTCCTTCTAGTATTGGAAGGATGAAAGAATTGAGATTTATTGCACTTCAATATTGTTTGTTCAATGGAACCTTCCCTTATGAGATTGGAAACTTGTTGAATCTTGAAACATTGGATTTGTCATCAAACAACATGTTTTTGCCTTCTAAGTTGCCAATGAATTTGACCAAGTTGAAAAAATTGAAGGTTTTTCATATGTTTGGTTCAAATTTGGTAGGTGAAATACCTGAAGATATTGGAGAAATGGTTGCATTGGAGAATTTGGATATATCAGAAAATAATTTAACTGGAAATATTCCAAGTGGTTTGTTTATGCTAAAGAATCTTAGCATAGTATACCTTGATAGAAATAGTTTCCATGGTGAGATACCAAGTTTTGTTGAAGCAATGAATTTGATAGAAATTGATCTTGCTGAGAATAATCTTACAGGAAAAATACCAAATGATTTTAGTAAGCTGAAAAAGTTAACATGGTTAGATTTGTTCATGAACAATTTGTCAGGCGAGATTCCACAAAGCATAGGAAATCTTCCATCTCTAATAGGTTTTAGTGTCTTCAAGAACAAACTTTCAGGTACACTTCCTAATGATTTTGGTCTTTACTCAAAGCTTGAATATTTTCATATTGCAACCAACAGTTTTAATGGAAGGTTACCTGATAATTTGTGTTATCATGGTAAGTTACATAGTTTAAATGTTTATGAAAATCACTTAAGTGGTGAGTTGCCAAAATCACTTGGAAATTGTAGTAGCCTTGTGGAGCTGAAAATTTACAAAAATGAGTTTTATGGTAAAATTCCTAGTGGTCTTTGGAGTACTAATAATTTGCTTACTTTCATGATAAGTCACAATAAGTTCAGTGGTGAGCTTCCTCAAAATTTGTCTTCAAATGTTTCACTTTTTGACATAAGTTACAATCAGTTTTATGGTAAAATTCCAAATGGAGTTTCTTCATGGACTAATGTTGTTGAGTTTATAGCTAGCAAAAATTTTCTTAATGGAAGTGTTCCTCAAGAGCTAACAAATCTTTTTAAGCTAGAAAGTTTGTTGCTTGATCAAAATCAGCTCAAAGGGTCACTTCCATTTGATGTAATATCATGGCAGTCCTTAGTGACTCTAAATTTGAGCCAAAACCAACTTTTTGGAGAAATTCCAAATTCAATTGGTCATTTACCTTCCCTTAGTGTTCTTGATTTGTCACAAAATCAATTCTCTGGCCAAATACCTTCTATACCTCCTAGAATCACCAATCTTAATCTATCTTCCAATAATTTGACAGGTAGAGTTCCTAGTGAATTTGAAAATTCAGCTTTTGATAGAAGCTTTTTGAACAATTCTGGTTTATGTGCTTATACAAAAGAACTTAGTCTCACCCTTTGCAATTTTGGCCTTGAAAAGCCAACAAAAACCTCACCTTGGTCTGTTGGTTTGATCATTGGCCTAATTGTGGTAGCTTTCTTGTTGGCTTGGTTAGCATCATTCATGATTATCAAACTTTTGACAAAAAGAAAACAAGCATTGGACAATTCATGGAAGCTCATTTCATTTCAAAAGCTGAACTTCACAGTATCAAACATAGTGTCCTCATTGACAGAACAAAATATCATTGGCAGTGGTGGATTTGGAACCGTATACCAAGTTCTGGTTGATGGTTCAAGCAATGTTGCTGTGAAAAAAATGATGAGTAACAGAAAAATAAGGCAAAAGCTTGAAAGTTCATTTCATGCAGAAGTTAAAATATTGAGCAGCATTCGACATCGAAACATTGTGAAGTTGTTGTGTTGTATCTCAAATGATGATTCAATGATGCTTGTGTATGACTATTTGGAAAACAGTAGCCTAGACAAGTGGCTGCACAACAAGAATAAGTCATCAGTTATGTCGGGTTCGGCTCGTCCACATGTTGTCCTTGATTGGCCTAAGAGATTGAAAATAGCCATTGGTGTTGCTCATGGTTTGTGCTATATGCATCATGATTGCTCGCCTCCGATTGTTCATCGCGATATAAAAACAAGCAACATTCTTTTGGATTCTGAGTTCAATGCAAAAGTTGCTGATTTTGGTTTGGCTAAGTTGTTGATGAAGCCAGGACAATTTAACACCATGTCAGCTGTTATTGGATCATTTGGTTATATGGCTCCAGGTGAAAAATCAACAACACATGCAAATTCTTCAGTTTTTTCCTAGTAACAAATATATTCCTTATAAATAACTTATTTAACAGTTGATAGCATAACGAGCGCTTATAACTTAAGCGTTTATATATAAGTTATTTTTCCGACACAAGATAAATTAGCTGAAAACAGTTTAAAAACATGTTATAAACTGTTTACATAATCTTTTCTAAATAGACTTGTAAGTGCTTATGTCAATAGATATGTTCAAGTAAGTCAATTCAAACAGACCTTCTATGCATGATTTTACAATGTCAATCAATTATAATTGTTAGATCATTAAAGATGTTTGATTTTAATTATACCTATCTTTAAAGTCATACAAAATATGATGTAAAAAGTTTTGTTATGTCGGTGCATTTAAATTAATCTATTTTTTTCTATTAGAATAAGTTTGATCTAAATGTGTTTTTGAGGCCTCTGACGTCAATTTATTGGGCCACGTGGCACGTTAAAGACTAAAAGTAAATCATATTTATTTATTTTTTATTGGAATTTTGATTTTAGTGTGTTTTTGTGATGCTTGAATTGCAGAATATGTTCAAACAACTAGAGTCAATGAAAAAATCGATGTGTTTAGCTTTGGTGTTATCCTATTGGAACTAACAACTGGTAAAGAAGCTACTTATGGTGATGAACACTCATCACTTGTAGAATGGTCATGGAGCCATGTTCATGAAGGAAGCAATATAGAAGAGCTTTTAGACAAAGATTTTGTGGAACCAAGTTACTTGGATGAAATGTGCAACATTTTCAAACTTGGTATAATGTGTACTACTACACTTCCTTCTAGTAGACCTTCCATGAAAGAGGTGGTACACACATTGCTTAGATGTGAAGGAGGGCTTGTGTTTGGACAAAGAAATGTTGAGGAATATGATGTTGTTCCCTTTCTTAAGAATTCAAAAAGGGATAGTAGGTTGAATATTGTTGATAGTGATACTGATTAAGAAACTAGTGGGACTTGTCCAATGTTTTTTTGGTTAGTGTATTATTGGTGTAAAGTATTCATCAGTCAGCAAAGTCTTTCCTTTTAATCATGTTTTTTCATTTACCTTTATTGGTTGTGGTTGTCACGTTTGTTTGTATATCTCAAATTTCAATACTCCTTTTCAATTTTATTTTATATAATATAAAAGTAAGTCTAATGATAGATTTGGTGAGAATAATATGTCTAAATATATTTAGAATTTTTTATTTAGATTATATTTATATTTTAATTTAAAAATATTTAAAATTTAGAATAAAATATGATTATAATATATAATTTATATTTCTGTTAAGAATATGTTTATAATTTGTTTCTTATTTTGACGATTTGATATATTTTTATATAACAATTTAATTTTATATATAGAGTGATAAATAAAAATTTATAATAATGAGATTTCACATAAAAAAAATACTTTTCTATACAAAATATATCTATATGATTCGGAACTCCATCAAGATTTCCAATGTAATGCTTTTCTTAGCAATTCAATATAATGCTAATTACCAACTTTTTGTTAAGAAAAGTAATGAAAATTTCCTCAAAGACTCTCAACCGTTCAATTTTATCATCAATTTATAACAACAATAATTTATTTATTGGAATTTAAATTAAAAATATTTGATTTCAATCGAACAATCTACATTACACTGACGACATGAATACAATATTCTTAGACCACAAAAAATTTAAATCCAAAAATAATAAGTATAAGCACAAGCAATGAACTACGATATTTTATTTCGATCATCAACAAAGTTCACTTGATCACCAAGAAAGTTTCCAATTTAAGTCTAAAATTGTGCATAGCATCATTTAAGTTTCCAATGGAACCCTATATGTAGCTTTCAAATTAAGTGATGATAGCTAAATAACACCATTACTTGTATGTCTTTTTGTACCATTGTTGCTGTTAAGTTGCAATTGAAAAGTCAAAAGTCAAAAGTCAAAAGTCAAAAGCATAAAGTAGTCAAAGGAAAATGTATTTCATGTGAGGTGTGTGGACACCATGCATAATTATGATAACAACCAACTATTTTTGTGTTAAGATTCTAGGACATTGTCCTCTTACATATGAAGTTGATTTGGTATATGTGGTTTATGAATTTTCTTTTAATTGCTCTCACTTATTGCTATGATATCCGTCACACTTGAAAGAAACTTTTTTGTCTAAAACAAAAAGTGTCACATTAGTTTTTGTTTTTCACCTCAAACTATATTTTTTAAGCCTCGTCTGGTTTTGTGTATTGTATGTAATGTTTATCTTTAGCTTTAATATGAGATTTTTTGTTGTATAAGAATAATGACCCTCTCATTTTGAGATTTTTTAGTATACTGTACCAATTTTAATGTAATTTTAATTTATTTTTTAATTATATCATTTAATTAATATTATCTATATCACACTCAAATTATTATTTCACAAATTTGTATTTATGATAATAAAAATATATTAATAATTAATAAAAATAATCCAATAAAAACAAGGTTATCTTTCTTTTATTTATACTTTTGAAAAATATATAATATTTTCTTAATTATTGTTAAATAGTTAAATATGACAATATTTGTCACTAATGATAATGATGAAGTCTTATTCTATTTATATTTTTTATTTCAAATATTTTTCTTAACTATTTTGCTCTCGGAAATGGTGCCCCAATAATCTAAAATTGATAAAATAAATAAATAAAATTCAATAAAAATTAGGCTTAATTGCCGTTTTTGTCCCCTATTTTAGCTAAATCATGAAAGTAGTTCTCTCATTTTATTTCTCTCCAGTTTTGGTCGCTTAAACAAAATTTTGGTCAAAAACTTAATGAAATGTCATATTTTTTAATTCACACCACACCATTTATGATAATAGATTTGAAATACAATTATTGCACCACGAGATCTTGAGGCATTGTGTGACTTAAATAAGCGCAAAAAAATGACAGTTCACCAAATTTTAGACCAAAATTATGTTTGTAGGACCAAAAATAAGGAGAAATAAAATAGAAAAACTATTTTCGTGATTTAACTAAAATAGCTGCAATTAAACTTAAAAATTATTAAAATTTAAACTCAAATTATCCCATGAATTTGTCTATTAACTATTTCATATTTCCGTACACTATGTAACTACCATCTTTTATATTTTTAAACCATTGCAAAATTTGAAACGTACCCTACGCTTGGTCAATTTGACCAAAGTTTTCACACTACAAGTTTTGATGGATTTTGAACTTGTTCTTATCTGTTTTAGGGTGGTTTAATTCTTATAACATTCTTTTTGAAAAAATTATTATTTTATTTAAAAAATAATGTTATATTAAAATGACTGACACAAAATCCTTTAATTCTATATTGAATGCATGCTTGGATTAGCTACGAATTTAGTGAAACTATAATATATTATGATTTCAACATAAACTACTACTTTTTTAAGCTTCTGTAAAATTATAATAGTGCTATAGTAATTTCACCAAATTACACGTTGATTTAAATATACATTAAATAGTTTTAACTTAAAATAAATTATATATTTTAAATTCATTTTATTTTCTAATCAAACCCTTTACCTAAACTTTCTTTTGTGTGAATTTTTAACCAATCCTTTAAATATCATTAATATTCAAACTTTGGTGATCTAAACAACCTATGTCACACATTCCATCAAAAAAGATTGGTCTTTTGACTCTATTACCCACCAAATTTGAATATAAAATTATTTTGATTTTAACAAACCAACAATTCTCAACTTTTTCAAAGTCAAACACTTCATTGCATAAACACTACAAGTTGCAAAAACCATTTTCCTCCTCTTTGCAAATTCAGCTTCTTTTCAATGCAATAACTAAAAACCCTAAAAAAAAAGAAAAAAAAATCTCAAAACCCAAATGAAAAAATCAAATCTTTTTTCATTTCACTATCTTCTAACAATTTTTCTCATCATTCTAATTCATGCAAAATCTCAATCTCATTACAATCTTCATGATGAAGAACATGAAACCCTAATGAAGTTAAAACAACACTTTGAAAATCCATCAAAACTAACTCATTGGATTTCATCAAACACTTCTCATTGTTCTTGGCAAGAAATCATTTGCACCAATGGTTCAATCACACAACTAAATCTTTTTGACACCAACATAAATCAAACCATACCACCTTTCATATGTGATCTCAAAAACCTAACACATGTTGATTTCAACAACAATTTCATACCTGGAATGTTCCCAACATATCTCAACAACTGTTCAAAATTGGAGTATCTTGATTTGTCAATGAACAATTTTATTGGTAAAATTCCTGATGAAATTTTCACTTTTTCTAATTTGAAGTATCTTAATCTTAGTTACAATAATTTAACTGATGATATTCCTAAAAGTATTGGAAGGATGAAAGAATTGAGGTTTCTTGCACTTCAAGCTTGTTTATTTAATGGAACTTACCCTGATGAGATTGGAAACTTGTTGAATCTTGAAACATTGGATTTGTCATCAAATTCAATGTTTTTGCCTTCTAAGTTGCCAATGAATTGGACCAAATTGAGTAAATTGAAGGTGTTTTATATGTATGACTGCAATCTGTTTGGTGAAATGCCTGAACCAATGGGAAAAATGGCTTCTTTGGAGAAACTTGATGTTTCACAAAATGGTTTAACTGGAAAAATTCCTAGTGGTTTGTTCATGCTGAAAAATCTTTCCATATTGTTTCTTTCGAGAAACAATCTTTCTGGAGAGATACCTAGTTTGGTTGAAGCGTTGAATTTGACTATCATTGATCTTACGAGGAACCGTCTTACAGGAAAAATTCCAGATGATTTTGGAAAGCTGCAAAAGTTAACAGGCTTAGCTTTATCTATGAATAACTTGTCAGGCAAGATACCACAAAGCATAGGTAACCTTCCATCTTTGATAGATTTTAAGGTCTTTATGAACAATTTGTCAGGTACTCTTCCTTCTAATTTTGGTCTTTACTCAAAGCTAGGAACTTTTCTTATTTCTTCAAACAGTTTTAGTGGAAGGTTACCTGAAAATTTGTGCTATCACGGTGAGTTACTTAATTTAGCTGTTTATGAAAATCACTTAAGTGGTGAGTTGCCAGAATCACTTGGAAATTGTAGCAGCCTTGTGAAGCTGAAAGTTTACAATAATGAATTTTATGGCAAAATTCCTAGTGGTCTTTGGAATATTAATTTGGTGGACTTCATGGTAAGTCATAATAAGTTCACTGGTGAGCTACCTCAAAATTTGTCTTCAAGTATTACACTTTTTGACATAAGTTACAATCAGTTTTATGGTGAAATTCCAAATGGTGTATCTTCTTGGACTAATGTTGTTGAGTTTATAGCTAGCAAAAATTTTCTTAATGGAAGTATTCCTCAAGAGCTAACAAATCTTTTTAAGCTAGAAAAATTGTTGCTTGATCAAAATCAGCTCAAAGGGTCACTTCCATTTGATGTAACATCATGGAAGTCCTTAGTGTTTCTAAATTTGAGCCAAAACCAACTCAATGGAGAAATACCGGTTTCTATTGGTCATTTACCTTCCCTTGGTGTTCTTGATGTTTCAGAAAATCAATTCTCTGGTCAAATACCTTCTGTACTTCCTAGAATCACAGTTCTCAATCTATCATCCAATCATTTGACAGGTAGAGTTCCTAGTGAATTTGAAAATTCAGCATATGATAGAAGTTTTTTGAACAATTCTGGTCTATGTGCTGATACAGAAGAACTTAGCCTTACTCTTTGCAATTCTAAAACTCAAGGTCAAAGCAAAGACTCGTCTTTATCTCCTACTTTGATTATAATCTTAGTGGTAGTTTCTACTTTAGTTGTTTTGTTGATATCATTCATTATTATCAAAATTTACGGTAAAAGAAAGCGAGGTTCGGATGATTACTCATGGAAACTCACTTCATTTCAAAGGCTAAATTTCACAGAATCAGATATAGTATCTTCAATGACAGAAAATAATGTTATTGGAAGTGGTGGATATGGAAAAGTTTATAGAGTTGCTGTTGATGGATTAGGCTATATAGCTGTGAAAAAAATTTGGGAAAAAAAAAAACTAGACCATAATCTTGAGAAGTCATTTCACACCGAGGTTAAAATATTGAGCAGCATTCGACATCGAAACATTGTTAAATTATTATGTTGCATCTCTAATGAGGATACAATGCTTCTTGTGTATGAATATGTCGAAAACCGTAGCCTTGATAGATGGCTGCACAAGAAGAGTATGAAATCTTCAAATGTTTCAAGTTCAGTTCATCATGTTGTTCTTGATTGGACAAAGAGATTGCAAATAGCTATTGGGATAGCTCAAGGTTTGAGCTACATGCATCATGAATGTTCACCACCTGTTGTTCATAGAGATGTGAAGACAAGTAACATACTTTTGGATTCTCAGTTCAATGCAAAAGTTGCTGATTTTGGTCTTGCTAGGATGTTGATCAAGCCTGGTGAACTTGCTACCATGTCAGCTGTCATTGGATCATTTGGCTATATGGCTCCAGGTGAAATTAATGACATTCCAATCCTTTTGTTTTTCTTGCTAACAAATATATATCTTAGTTAACATTGTCCTCATGGTTAAATAAATATTTTTTTCTCCCTATAATAAGAAAACAGTCAATTTGGACATGAAAAAAGCAAACTTTCACAATAGTACTTGATTGTATCAAAATTACAAACACGTCTATAAATATATCTTATGTTACTCATTATAGTTCTCGAATGTATCTTTCGTTAGTTAGTTTGATCTCCAAATGCGTATTTCGTTAGTCAATTTGGTTCATAAAATTATAAACAAAAGAGACATTTGAATATATATTTGTAATTTTGATATATTCAGAAACTATAGTGACAACACCTTTTATATTTTGAGACCAAACTTTGACTGTTTATTTTTTTTCTCTTTAGTTTACAGTCCTACAAAAGATATGAAATTACTATGTTTAGTCTCTCTAAAAAATTTCTTTCATCCTTCTAAAATCTAAAATCATTGTTTTTTGCATGCTTTCTAGTGTTTATGTTAAGATAGATAAATAGAATTCATTTTAGAACTCAAAGAATTTATTCTGTAAAGTTACATGCTAACATGATTATACTAAAAATATGAATGTACTTATGGGCCAATCTAGTCTTTCATAATAATGTGATAGGTGGAACTTCTATTAAACGACTTATTAGCAGATTAATGGATAATTTCAGAAGGACATATATATAGAAATCTAATATATATATATATATATATATTTCAAATTTTACATGAATGAACATATTTAGCTCTTCTCTTTTGTCTCTTTTTTCATTGGCATAATATGATCTAAATGTATTTTTGTGATGCTTGAATTGCAGAATATGTTCAAACGACTCGAGTTAGTGAAAAGATTGACGTGTTCAGCTTTGGTGTTATCCTATTGGAACTAACAACCGGTAAAGAAGCTAATTATGGCGACGAGCATTCATCTCTTGCAGAATGGTCATGGTGCCACATTCAAGCAGGAAGCAATATAGAAGAGTTGCTTGACAAAGAAGTAATGGAATCAAGTCACTTGAATGGAATGTGTAAAGTTTTCAAACTTGGTGTTATGTGTACTTCAACACTTCCATCAAGTAGACCTTCCATGAAAGAGGTTTTGGAAGTATTGCTCAATTGTGGAGAATTGTTTGCTTATGGAGAGAGGAATATTGTTGGTCATAATGTTAATGATGGTGTTCCACTTCTTAGAAATTCAAAAAGAGAGTGTAAGTTAGATATTGATGATAATGATAGCTAGCTAGATTAATTTGCAATAGAATAAGTAAGTTTCATGTTGGATTTTGGATAAATCATACAAAAGTTTTATTATAAATTCTAGAATTTTAATATTAATACTAACAAAAGTTATATTGGTCCGAGTGAGACATTAAACACATATCACTTATCAACAACGTCCACTTCAAGTTTTATTGGTGTCATCCTAACATAAGGATCGAGAAAATAGGATCTTTCGATTATTGATTTCAAGTTATTCAAGTAGAATTTTAGAGAAGATAAAGTTAAATTGGTCGCGATCAAGAAAAACAATTTAAGAAATGGAGAGTTCAAATGTACAAAAAAAAAAGTACTATTTGAATTTAGAATGGTATATGATGTTCAAATTTAGAATCTCACTATTATATTTGAAATTTTTATAGAAATTATATTTTTTTTTATAGATTTTTTTAATATTATTTATCATATTTTAAAGTTTTATCGAAAGTCTATCGCTATTAAAAAAAATAAAAATTGAATTTAGTGATGGAATTATGCTCAGATTTTATATTTTCTTTCTCTAAATTTTTGCCATTATTTTAAATTTGGTCTAGATACTATATTAGTTCATGAAATATTTAAAATCTTTTAAATAGATTTCACAACTAAATTTGTTTTGTAATTAAATCTATTTTTTTTTAATAATTATTAAATCTCTAAATTTTGATTAGATTCTCGAACTTTTAAATAATTTCTAATTAAGATGCAATTTTTTAAATAACTTGTAGCTAACTCCCTTTCTTTGTCACTTGATTTTTTCTTTTTATACTAAAAAATAGCAATATTCATTTATTCAAATTAATATTAATAATTGGTATTATAAATACATATATAACTATATTACAATATCAATAATTAATTTATTTACCTTATTTATTTTTCACTTTAATAAAATCAAAATTTTCAAAGACAATAATAAAATAGTCATTAGTTTTATCTAAATTAATACAACTCCTATATTATAAATAAATATCTACTCTTTAATTATAAACACAAACAAAATTCAAAATATATTTAATTTATGATTAGACGATATCCTTGTGAAAAACAAAATGCTTCCGTGAATGTATTGCCAATTATCGTCTTCTAATTTTCTGTGGGGCTTTATAGCCTTATATTGACCATATTAAAGCATGTGTTGAAACAATGAGAAAGTGACAAAAGAAATAGCAATTTGATTTGACATCTTTCTAGAAACCATATATTATGACAATTATTTCATTTTAATATGTGGTCCCAAAACTTCACTATGTCTATGTCAGTGGTCACACATGGTTTTTAGTCAAAGTTTTGGGCTAGTGGATTGCAAACTAATTTAAGATAATAATGTTAGTTGTTAGTTGCTAATTTAATAATAGAAAAAGGTGAATTTGGAGTAAAGATAGTATCACCAGGTTGGAAGCCATAACTTGAAGGCTTTGTGTATAATTTTTGTTTAATATACTTTAATTGTCTCGTAATTCTGATTTGGTATTGTATCAAAATTTTACATTATTAATGTCATAATTATTTATGAAAATCATTTTAGATATTATTTTATAAAAATAAAATATTTTTTATTTTTAACAATTGTTATTGATAGAAAATATAATTTTTTTTTTACAAAAACAAATATTAAAAATTGTAAAAGCAAATAAAAAAGACAAAACAATGAGAAAGTGACAAAAGAAATAGCAATTTGATTTGACATCTTTCTAGAAACCATATATTATGACAATTATTTCATTTTAATATGTGGTCCCAAAACTTCACTATGTCTATGTCAGTGGTCACACATGGTTTTTAGTCAAAGTTTTGGGCTAGTGGATTGCAAACTAATTTAAGATAATAATGTTAGTTGTTAGTTGCTAATTTAATAATAGAAAAAGGTGAATTTGGAGTAAAGATAGTATCACCAGGTTGGAAGCCATAACTTGAAGGCTTTGTGTATAATTTTTGTTTAATATACTTTAATTGTCTCGTAATTCTGATTTGGTATTGTATCAAAATTTTACATTATTAATGTCATAATTATTTATGAAAATCATTTTAGATATTATTTTATAAAAATAAAATATTTTTTATTTTTAACAATTGTTATTGATAGATAATATAATTTTTTTTTTACAAAAACAAATATTAAAAAGTGTAAAAGCAGATAAAAAAGACAAAATAATAATAATAATAATAATAATAATAATAATACTAATAATAATAATAATAATAATAATAATAATAATAATAATAATAATAATAATAATAATAATAATAATAATAATAATAATAATAATGAGTAGTAATTTATTTGGACATTCTTTTTGGCAACATGTTAGTAAACCTCAATAAGAGTCACAAATCCATACATTTTTTTAATGTAAATTGGCACTCCAATTTTGAAAGCAAACCATGGAATTGAAGCCAATCATTGTTTAATGTTCTAACACACATTCAATGCATAGAAACTAGTTGCAGAAAATAAAAGAGAAGAAAAAATATTGTTTTTTCAACGATACATTTGGATTTCTCATCCAATAATCAATTTTAATTATTATTTAAAATCAGACAACTTAAATTACACAGTCAATAAATTAAATTTTAAACGATCTCAACCACATATTTAAATTAGATAGAGTAGATCTAAACCATTGGACGAGTAAAAACATTTACAACATATAATCTACAAAACATATTAAGATCGGACAAACGAGATCCTGATGATTGATTTAGTAAATAAAATTTATATTTACATGATACAGTTTTTTTATCTTAATTCTTTAAATTTCATGAACACCGAACTCTAATAATTTAGAATTTGACCTTAAATAAAATCCAACTATAAATTATTTCCTTAGTTTAAATCTATACTAGTATTATTAAATAAACTAAAATGATATGAATCTTTAAGAAAATCACTTGACTTATCACTAAGACTAAGAGATGCTTTTTCATGATACTCATAGATTTGTCTCCTCTTCATTGAATCATACACTCTTTATGTAAACCAAAAACAACAACAACCTCAACACAAACCAAAAATGACAAAAGAATCTACACAATCATATATCAAATTACAAATCTTCATTCTCTTTTTCACCTATGCAAATTCTCAAACTCAATTATTATATGATCAAGAACATGAAACCCTAATGAAAATAAAAAATTATTTTCATAATCCATTTTTCCTAAGTCATTGGACTTCATCAAATTCATCTCATTGTTCATGGCCAGAAATCATTTGCAAAAATGATTCAATCACTTCACTTTCTATGATTAACACAAACATTACTCAAACATTACCAATTTTTCTATGTGACCTAAAAAACCTAACTCACATTGATTTTCAACTTAATTACATTCCAAAAGAGTTTCCAAAATCACTTTACAATTGTTCAAAGCTTGAGTACCTTGATCTCTCAATGAATTTTTTCGTCGGTAAGATTCCCGATGACATCGATCGGTTGTCGAATTTGCGCCATCTTAGCCTTGGTGGGAACAATTTTTCAGGTGATATTCCAATGAGTATTGGAAAATTGAAGAAACTGAAAAGTCTTGAACTTTATCAGTGTCAATTCAATGGTACTATTTCTGATGAAATTGGTAATTTGGTAGATCTTGAAACTTTAAAAATGTTTTCAAATAGTATGCTTCCTAATACAACTAAGTTTCCATCTAGTATTACCAAGTTGAAGAAATTAAGGGTTTTTCATATGTATGACTCTAACTTGTTTGGTGAAATTCCTGAAACAATTGGAGAAATGATGGATTTGGAGTATTTGGATTTATCAGGAAATTTTTTGAGTGGAAAAATTCCAAATGGTTTGTTCAGTTTGAAGAATCTTAGCATACTTTATCTTTACAAGAATAATCTTTCTGGAGAGATACCTGAAGTGGTTGAAGCATCTGAGTTAACGGTTTTCGATCTTTCGATGAATAATCTCACTGGAAAAATACCAGATGATTTTGGAAAACTTGAAAAGCTAAACTATTTCTGTTTGTTTATGAATCAACTATCCGGAGAGGTACCGGAAAGTATCGGTCGGCTGCCTGCTCTGACTGATTTTATCGTTTTTCAAAATAATTTATCAGGTACTTTTTCTCAAGATTTTGGTAGGTACTCAAAACTTGAAACTTTTCAGGTTGCATCTAACAGTTTCACAGGAAATTTGCCTCATAATTTGTGTTATCATGGAAAGTTTGTTGGTTTAACTGCTTATGACAATAGCCTAAGTGGCGAGTTGCCGAAATCTTTAGGTAGTTGTAGCAGTTTACAGTATCTGAGAGTTGAGAATAATGAGTTTTCTGGTAACATTCCTAATGGTTTATGGACATCTATGAACTTGTCAGCAATTATGTTAAGTGAGAACAAGTTCACTGGTGAGCTTCCTGAAAGATTGTCTCGGAAACTATCGACAGTCGCCGTTAGTTACAATCGGTTTTCTGGTAGAATTCCGGATGGAGTGTCGTCTTGGAAGAATGTTGTGAAGTTCAATGCTAGTCACAACTTTTTCAATGGAAGTATACCATTGAATTTAACATCTCTTCCTCAGTTAACGACACTTCTACTTGATCACAACCAGTTCACCGGTTCGCTTCCATCAGATATAATTTCATGGAAGTCCTTAGTAACACTAAATTTGAGCAATAATCAATTGTCTGGAGATATACCCGATGCAATTTGTCAGTTACCTGCTCTTAACATATTGGACTTATCAGAAAACAAAATCTCTGGTCAAGTTCCACCTCAACTAGCTCCTCTGAGACTCACAAATCTTAATTTATCTTCAAATTATTTGACAGGAAGGATTCCGAGCGATTTCGAAAACCTTGTGTATGCCACAAGCTTTCTGAATAATTCGGGTCTATGTGTTGATACCTTGGTACTAAACCTTACTTTGTGTAATTCTAGTCCTAAAAGGAGAACAAGTGATTCATCAAAATCACTTACAATGATCATAATCCTTGTGATATTAGCTTCTTTAACCGCTCTCTTGTCGATACTCTTGATGGTGAGATTTTACAGAAAAAGAAAGCAAGATCTGAAAAGGTCATGGAAGCTTACTTCCTTTCAGAGGCTGAGTTTCACAAAATCAAACATTGTGTCGTCGATGAAAGAAAATAATATCATTGGTAGTGGTGGATTTGGCGCTGTGTATCGTGTCGCTGTCGATGGTTTAGGCTATGTTGCAGTGAAAAAGATTTGGGGTAGCAGCAGAAAGTTAGAGCAGAAGCTTGTGGATTCATTTCTTGCAGAAGTTGAAATACTGAGCAATATTCGGCATAACAACATTGTGAAGTTGATGTGTTGTATCTCAAGTGATGATTCTCTACTACTTGTATATGAGTATATGGAAAATCAAAGCCTCGATAGGTGGCTGCACAAGAAAAGTCAGCTGCTATCATCCACTGTGTCGGGTACAGTCCATCATAACAACATCATCGATTGGCCGAAGAGATTGCATATAGCCATTGGAGCTGCACAAGGTTTGTGCTACATGCACAACGATTGCTCTCCACCTATTGTTCATCGAGACGTGAAAACAAGTAACATTCTTTTGGATTCTCAATTCAATGCAAAAGTTGCGGATTTCGGTCTGGCCAAGATATTGATCAAGCCGGAAGAACTTGCCACCATGTCAGCTGTGGCTGGAACATTTGGCTATATTGCTCCAGGTGAAAACAAGAATCAAAATAAGTACTTACTTTGGACTTATAATATTAACAAAAAGGTGCGTTTATTTAGTTCAAATTTAGAACAAATACATGCACTTTTTTGCTTATATCTAAGTCAAGAGTAGTACTATTGTTTCAATAAAATTTTCTATTTATCTTTTCTTTGGCATTAGTGTAATCTCAACGTTTATTTCATGCATGAATTGCAGAATATGCTCAAACGATACGAGTCAATGAGAAGATAGACGTTTATAGCTTTGGAGTAGTCTTACTGGAACTGACAACCGGAAAAGAAGCTAATCATGGAGATGAATACTCGTCTCTTGCAGAATGGGCGTGGCGCCACATTCAAATAGGAAGCAATATAGAAGATCTTTTGGACGATGATGCCGCGGAACCGAGTAACTTGGAGGAAATGTGCAGCATCTTCAAACTTGGAGTTATGTGCACTTCAACACTGCCAGCTAGCAGACCATCAATGAAGGAAGTCTTGAAGATATTGGTCAACTGCAAAGATCCACACGCCAACGTGGAGAAGGTCGTCAGTATCTATGATGCTGTTCCACTTCTTAAGAATTTGAAATGGGAAAAGCAGGTGGAATATTCAGCATGACAGCTATGCAGTCTGTATTAAGTTTCTCCAAAGTTAGGGAGTGTACTTTAGAAAATTAACTGTTAGAATATCAATAGGAATCCAACTTGGTACCCAATAGATATCAATAACTGTTGATAATGTGATAAAGTACATTATATATTACATGCACGTAGCAATCTAGATGCTAATGTCGGAACTGTTATAGTTCCTTTATCTTCAAAGTTTGGGTATCCTATCCGGTATTAAATACAGAAAGGTGAAAAATGAGACAAAAGGGTTAGTTTTGAAGTCAGAATTGGAGACTTGTTTCGAATTAGATAATATTTTAGTTAGGAGTTGAGGTTTTCTAGTACTGAAGAGATAAATGCCCTTTTTATTTTTGTTTGTAACATTGTCATTTCTTACGAAAGATTTCTTTACGAAATTAAAGAATGCATTAAAATAAGGTATATTTAATCAATCAAATTCTGATTGACCATACATGAGAAAGTAAATAGTTATTATTTGTAAAATGTTACTTGTTCCCACATAGTATTATTGCATTTCTCGTGAGACTCTTCTTGTAACTAAGATTTTAGTTTTTGTTTTTTTATGTTTACATTTCATTTGTCTACAAATGGGAGTAAATTCAACTATATCCATTGTGAAGATAATTGGGCTATGATTGAAAGGTAGGACAAACAAGAAAACACTTACAATGGAATAGATTTGGGTCTTTTAACCATTAATCTTTCAACATCATTTTGAAAAAAAAAATATGTGATGCAATTGTCAATTGTATAATGAATTACATGGCTTTTCAGACCACTCTATACCAAAAAGAGATATGTTCTTAATATCACCCCTCTTTAAAAATAAATATACAAATTAATAATGAAACATTTTTTTACATGCAAATGTTAGTAATTAGTTTGTTAGAGAAAGGAGAAATTTGTTAGCAACAGAGGTCAAACTCTAAACCTCCTTAATACTCCATCAGTGTCTCAACTCATAACACTGGACTACACTTTCGGTGACGAGTTTTGCAAAGCTCAAACAAATTAACTTTAACCAAACAAAAAATAAACCAAGATAACAAAAATATAAAAAGGTTCCTCTTCATTGATACCTCATAAGTTTTGAGTCAAAATCTTTCACCTTTGCCAATAAGTTAATCATGGTTTATTTTCATTGTAAACGTGTTACATTTGGCAAAACATGAATTCTTAAAAGTTTTACATCTCCCCTCTTATTCTTAAAGTGAGAAGAGACAAACACTGTAACCAAAACAATGCCCGGCCGCAATTCGCCAAGAAGCAGCAAGGTTGCAGCAACAACACATAGCGCTACTTCGATTGCACTCCAGTTGAAACCTCCAAAGGACCGGTAACTACGGCTTCGCTGCTTCAATCTGTTGATCTATTTGATATGAAGAAAATTGAAACTATTATTACACCTGTTTTACTTTTGGCAATGGCATCAATCACATCTTTTACGACTCTTCCCCTCCCGAATATTTGGACTGAGCAGCAGCAAGAAGGGCTGCTCCAATTCCAGAGCCGTCATTTGAATGCTCGATGCCGATTGTCTTGGCTACTTCATCTCCTAACAACTCCTTTAGCGTACTCTCCATGCATGATCTGAATTTCGTGTAGTGTTCAAATAATCCACCATCCAATGCTATCACTGATTTTTGTTTCTCCCCGGCCTTTACCGTGTCTCTTCCCAATTTCTTTAGGATGCCAAAAATACCAGCAGCGGCAAGGCGGGCCCCCCGAACAGAAACAATATCGCAGAGTTCCACAACTATCTTCCTCCTTTTTAGTGATGTGTTATGGATCTAAAAAAAGAAAGCAATGAGAAAACCGAACAATCGATTCATCGATGTTTGCTACATTTATATCTAATTCAAGAAAAAAATTACAAGATTATACAAGTGTAACCGATGAGCACATTTTGATTCAGCATGGTCTAAGATGCGGCCGTACCTCGAATATAGCTCTCAATTTGTTTTCAACCACCTTCAGATCTGAAGATGTATCATGATGCATAGCTGACATATCAGGTGTCCTACACATCACATAAAGAAAGATCTGAAACTTCTATACAAAGAAAGTTAAGGGTAAAATTATGAACAATAATGATCTATGAAGCACGAATACTGGATACGACACTGACACATCGACGCAGATAATAATTTAAAAAAATGAATGAATTAATGTAATCAATGTGTCACTATCGTGTCGGTGTTGGAAATTGACATGTGTCGGACACCGAGACACTCCTTCAATTAGAAGTGTCGGTGCTACAGAGATAATGATGGCTAACAATGCAGACGCATACATCTCAAACGAGCTTGCTTTAATATTGAAATAGTGTTTAATTTATTATTGATATAGTGTTTAATTTATTAACTTTTAAGTCATTTTTGTATAAGTAAATTTACAAAATATTTCCAAAAGAAGACAAGATCTCTAATGAACATGCATAATCCAAGACATTAAAGTGTGTTAGGTTGGATAAATCATCATACCTAAGTATGAAAGGAATTCTCAACTTAGGAGGAACATTATCTCCAAAAAAATCGGCTTGTTCGGCCAATTTTAGTAATACCCTCCTTACAATGTCTCCCAAATACATACCAGAAATTATCTTTTCATAAATCTGCAAATAACAATGGAAGAAGAGTATTATAGATGCACAATAAATTAACCTTTTATATCGACAATAGATAACAATTACCTGTTCTCCAGGGTTTAAGCTCGCCGCATCAAGAGCTTGATCATATTCTGTTAAAGGAAGATCGGATGAACAAAAATTACCCCACTCCATGTTTATAACCTATAGAAGTAATAAATAATCAGCATTCTTTGAAACACAACTAAAAATTACATGTATCTGTTACGTGTCAGACATTGATACTTCTCTATTTTTGAAGTATATGAGCTTCATAGGTGAACGCAGTTCTATCACATGACACACGAGACAATGTCATTAATTAATATTCATGTGCTACTTACCATCTCTTCGGATTTCGGTAAAAGACCGTGCCCTTTTGGAATTGCATTTGTATGCTCTAAATATGCTGCATTTGTTCCGGTACCAAGAATTACTCCGGCAACGACATCCTGGTTGCTGAATCTGGCTTTCGCTACCGTTCCAACAGTATCATTGATCTACATCACATCATCAAGTTAGGTTTTGATTCCAGTCATTAGTTGCTAAACATCCAAGAAATTTCTTCAAAAATATTTGAAACGTTACATCTCATTAATAAAAAAATTCTGTCAGATACAAGCTTAAAATCGTTCTCAAAGCCTAACTTATAGGGGGAAAGTAAAGAACGTATAAAGAAAGGTAAGCAGGACTGACTAGAGCTGCAACACGCATATCAAGGCCGATTTTTTCCAAGGACTTGGTTAGTTCGCCCACCACATCTTCTCCGACCTACAAAAAACCAAACAGAATCCATAACGGAGTAACTGTTAGAATACCACATTGATAGAAAACAGAATTTTATTAACTTGAATTGACGAGCTCTGAAGCTCTTACAATGCTGGAAATATGAAAATGCAGAAAAAGAAATAAACCAGAGTTCTAAGAACTCCTAAACCAGAGCAGAATTGCTCCTAACCAGAGAAAGAATTCCCCTAATTGTTTCTTAGAATATTTTCTGAATGTCTCCCCTCTTCCTATTCCCTCATTCTTATAACATAAAATAAATGACATTATTAATTAGCTTTTATTCCTTTCATTCATCCTTCTTGAAACTGAATGTCTTTCTCACTTCCCCCTCTTTAATGGAATATCAGTAGAATAAGAGACATTGTTACTAGCATTTATTTCTCCCATCCATCATTCAACAAATTGAATGTGCGTGAAGTGTGTGACTTGGTTGAGTGGACCCCACTATTTGGGCCCTCATTTCTCTTAATTTGCAGTGTTCTATCATTGCCATCCGCTTCAAAATGAGCATTGTCCTCAAGGCTAACATTAAGACATTGATTCTGTAGCAGACTTCTAGGTTCCCAGCTGATGGTTTCCTTATTCCCTTCCCATGTTATGATTTTTCTTGGCTTTAGTATATTCGTGGTAACAACATTAAGTTCTTTTTCCCGATTGATTCTCCAATTCTCCGAATTTTGACACTGCAGCTTCACAGTTTTCCCCTTCCAGTCCAAGCAAATTGTCATTTCTTCCCAATCAAATAACACCTTGCCTAACTTATGCAGCCAAGCCACTCCTAAAATCATGTCCTCACCTTGTAATTCCACTATGTATGCTTCAACCGTGGTCTGGAACCTTCCAATTTGAATGTCAAACTTCTCACGCTTTTCTGTTATGGCCACACAGGAACCGTTTCCAAATTTTGCATTCGTAGCTGGGATCTGTTCTAATGGAAGCTGCAGAACTGCAGCCATTTGAGGAGTCACAAAATTATGAGTAGCACCAGTGTCCACCATCATCGTGACCGGTATACCTTTCACGGTACCTTCCAAACGTAGGGGAAAAGGGAACCAATTTCGAGCTCTGCCTTCCTCTGCTATTCTGCACAGCACCGCAGAGTTGCATCTTACTGCAACGTCTTCC
>NC_021167.2:28039795-28049839 GCF_000331145.2 Cicer arietinum
CCTTCTTCACTGCCATCTTGTATTCCGTAATTGGCCCCTCGGTTATCTGGGACACCTCAGGTGTAGGCCGATTCAACAGTTTTGCAAACTCTGTCAAAATAGCATGACGAAATTCATCCAAGGTTTGACGCAGTGAATCTTCCATCTCAGCCATTCTTATCTCTAAAGCCTCAACTTTGTCAGACATTTTCGGTGGCATTCGGTTTCGCTAGCTTCTATCTCTATCCGGCAGGTCGGACCAATGATAGAAAACAGAATTTTATTAACTTGAATTGACGAGCTCTGAAGCTCTTACAATGCTGGAAATATGAAAATGCAGAAAAAGAAATAAACCAGAGTTCTAAGAACTCCTAAACTAGATCAGAATTGCTCCTAACCAGAGAAAGAATTCCCCTAATTGTTTCTTAGAATATTTTCTGAATGACTCCCCTCTTCCTATTCCCTCATTCTTATAACATAAAATAAATGACATTATTAATTAGCTTTTATTCCTTTCATTCATCCTTCTTGAAACTGAATGTCTTTCTCACTTCCCCCTCTTTAATGGAATATCAGTAGAATAAGAGACATTGTTACTAGCATTTATTTCTCCCATCCATCATTCAACAAATTGAATGTGCGTGAAGTGTGTGACTTGGTTGAGTGGACCCCACTATTTGGGCCCTCATTTCTCTTAATTTGCAGTGTTCTATCACACATTCAACTAGAATGACAATGAATAGGGTCTGGGTAGATTATAGTACTCATCTCAATATTCACATTTAAAAAAAAAACCTAGACATGTATTCATGTAGGTTATAACTTTACTAAACATATGATAAAATAACTGACATTAGGAAAGTATGAGATGATATGACATTATAGGTAATAACTTTAATAAACTCATCCCCGTCCTGATGTAAGTTATTATATGATACAAATGACATCAGGAAAAATTGGATGCAAATTAAATTTGAATGTAACACAATCGAGGTAACGAGAATTACCACATCCTGGATGTTGAAACCCTTACTCCACTTTATTAGAGTCCCAGATGAAATCGATGTTTGTCTGATCGGAAATGAGAAGGTAAAACCCAATTCCCTTTTTCTTCCGGGGGGAGGATGAAACTCTTCAGGCTCAGAATTAACAAACTTTGCAAGAGATGTCGCGATAAAATCGAACAATTCCTGTAGTGAAATAACTAACATGTTTAAGAGTATCGTGTTAAGCACTAGGAAGGCTCAATGCTTTGATAGATTTTCTCATTACACACTTACATGCGCAGAACCGGTCATTAAATGAGGAGGAATCGAAACTTCTTCGGACTCTACGTTGGCGACACCTTTCTCTTTTCCACCTAATTGCACACGAAGGGCACGAAAGTTTGTGCCACCAAGGTCCAATGCATAAAACATTCCTTTCTCATTCCTGTAAATAATGCCACAAAGTTAAAAGCAAAATATACCCAAAAAGGAATGAACAATTGAAAGAATGACAAGTTCAAATGATTGACAATTTGACACAATACTCATTATTTATTTGTTTTATCAATTAAATTACAAAAGTAATACTCAATCATTCAATTTTCCTTTTTCTGCCTCTTTCCTTAGAGTTTTCAGAACATAACAAAAACAATCATATACTTCAAGTTGTCATGTAGTGGAACTAACACATCCAAAAAAACCAATTTTTTCAATTGTTGTCTGCCAATATAAAGGGACCACATTGTTATATGATAAATAATTAGGTTGTAGGTTCGACCCCACCCTCATCAAAATACTAACAATACTATTTACTAACATTGGACGTTGCAAAAAAAAAAATGGTTGCTAACAGAGTAGTTACTTATTCCATAATTTCAGTTTAAGTTTACAACTTTCTATTTCTGATTCGGTTTGTATTCAATTTCCTTTTGACCGAATTGATGTAAAGAATCACAGCTCCAAGGTGTTCCATCATTCAGTACAAGGACAATTTAAAACATTGACAATGACTATCCAACAAACAATTGTAGGAAAGTTAGGAAAAAAATTCACATAGAGCTATCCAACATTAATGATCATTAGAAAAGTTAACTAGATAAGAGATTCACTAAGCATGTAAAACAAACAAATTCATAAAAACAAAATAAAAACAAGAAAGCCTAATTCTCAAGTATTGAACAGAAATTCATAGACCAAAAATTATTCCAGCTAGAATTCGAACTCAGATTCTCCTAAACGATTCGTCTTTAACCAGTACAGTCTGACCAAAGAATTGTTCCAACTAGAATTCAAACTTGGGTTCTCCTAAACGATTCATCTTCAACCAATAAAGTCCGACTAAAAATTGTTCCAACTAATATACGAACTTGGGTTCTTGTAAACGATTCATCTTTAACAAGTAAAGCCCGACTAAAGAATTGTTCCATCTAGAATTCTAACTCGAATTCTCCTAAACCATTTGTCTTTAACAATTAAGTCTAACCAATAATTGTTCCAGCTAGAATTAGAATTCGTATTCTCCTAAAGGATTCGTCTTTAACCGGTAAAGTATGACAAAAAATTGTTCCAACTAGAATTCGAAATCAAAATCTCCTAAGAAATTCGTCTTTAACCAAAAATCATTAACCACTTGAGATCAATCAATCGCATTACGAAATTGAACAAACATCCAAACACAAAACACACAATCGTTTGAGTCCCTAGTAATCTAGAGTTCAATTGGAGGTAAGTAAATTCTGACAAAAAATTGTTCCAACCAGAATTCCAATTCGAGTTCTCCCGAACATGTCATCCTTAACAAAAGCTTCTTGAGCCAAATCACTTGGTTACAAAATTGAACAAACATCCAAAAACAAAAACACAAACAAAAACACAAAAAATGTTTGATTGATATATTGAAAATTTTAGGGAGCAAAGAGAAGAACCCAGATGGAAGATTGTCAACAAATGAGATCAACATCTTGAGCTTGCTACCACCTTCAGATGCAAGACCTTTATTCATTTCAAAAACCATAGCTTCAGCAACTTTCTTCAACTTCTCAATTGGGGTCCCACACTCTTCACCAAACCTCTTCACAATATCCTCAGCCATACCCCACTTTCCAGATGACCCTTTTCTTTGTTGGTACACCACCGTAGCAGCCGCAAACGCCGCCGCAGCCGCACAAACCACCGCAGCTCCTACAACAACTTTTTCCATTATTGAGTCACAAACTGAGTCGAGGAACGAGTCAGGGGTTGAAATGACGATGCAATGACAACAAGATACAAACTTTTGATTCGTCGTAGGAAGGTGAAAAATGGGTCGAATCGAAATATTTGATTGGAAATTACAGAGATTATTTCTTATTCGTTCATCATTGTCTGAAAATGACAAAAGAGAGAAACCAAAAACAGAAAAAAGAAAAAGAAACCAAAAACAGAATAAATAAATAAATAAATAAGTAAATCTAAATGACAACAAGTCAAAATTAGTGAAAGAAACATATTTTTGAAAACTATATTTAGAAATTAATTTAATTTTGAAGTTTTCTTTAGGGTAATAGTTTAATTTTGAAGTTTGTTTTTATGAATATAGTAACATAATCAACAATGTATTTTTTTTTTAAAACAAAAAAGGAATGTTAGTAAGAAGTAGTTTGATTAGCTTTCTATAATAATAAGTGGATTTGTTTTCTTTTATCAATCTTTTATTACTAATAGTGTATTTTTTAAATTTTTTTTATAAATTTGTTAAAAAATTGCTACATTTTAATTTTATGTATTTGTTTTAAACATATGCAAGTAGTTTTTATGAAAGAAATTTAAGATAAATAGATAGTGTCTAGTTTAACATAAAATAGACTTTAGAATTTATTGAACATTTATTAAAAAAAAATATTATTCTCTTTTCAATAATAGTTGCAGAGATCAAATAGTTTTATATCAATGTTGATTTATATTTTTAAGTTTTGATAAATAGATATAAGAAATATTAATTTATTAATTAACTATTAGTGATACTATGCTATAAATGATATTTAAGTGTATATAGAACTTAAAAAATAAATATAAATAGTAGATATATCTAATATACCATTTTAATATTAAAAAATAATTTAAAGTGTTTATAGAATATCAATAGCTAATATCAATAATATTATGTTTGATTTAGATTTTGAAATCAGCAAAATTGAATATCTTGAGGTATCTATTAATGAGTTAAGATAAGTTATTCTAGAAGTTTAATTAAACAAACATTTATTATAAGTTTAATGGATTATATAAACTTATTACTTGTAACTCAAAGAGAATTTTTCATGACATCATTTCTTATTTATGTATAAATTATTTTTATAACAAAGTAAAATAAAGTCCTATTATTTTTCATATAAACTATAGTCTTTTCTCATAAATTATTATTAAAAGTTTATGACAACAAACTAAAACAGTTTTTAAATATGTTACAAGCTATTTCAAAAGCTCTTTTAAATAATCTCACATATTTATATCTTCAAATAAACAAATTCAAATAAATCTAACTTAACTTGATTAGTCTCTAATCTCTACCATGGGCACCAAGATATCTAATTTATAGAGAAAGTATATCTAAATATACTAATAATGTAAATAGTTTAATTTTCATGGAGATGGAGACTTTATTGAAAGGAATTAGCTCCAAGTAGGTGTTGTTTGGATTGAAAGCCCACTTGAGCCCGTTGGGTTTAAAGTCGAGCTTACAATGGACAGGCTTAAACCCATTGGTATTGGATTGGCGTGGATCAAGATAATTTTTATAGATACCCCATGTTTAATGGATACACCCCTACATTTTCTTTAATTTTGAATCCACTGCTTATATATATATATAAATATAAACGTGTTTGATAAATAAATTTTTTAATTGACCAAAAGATTGAAAGTTGGTATTATATAGATCAAATATAAAACATGCAATGTTCAACAAATAAATTTATATATATTGATATAAATATACAAGAAAAACATATGATAGTTCTTCAGGTGATGTAGAGTTCAACATTTTAAGCCTCTTTTGCAATGTTAAAAAAACTGTCGTTCCAATTGTCTCAATGCATATTACAACAATTTATAACTGTTGTTAATTGTGCTTCTTTTTCTTATTCTAGAGAATATTGTGACGGTTTGAAACTGCCCCCAAACGCAGTTTTGCGACGGTTTGAAACTGTCACACACATACTATTTTCTTTTTATAAAAAGTTTATTACATTTTTTATTAATTTTATTTTGATAGTTTCTTAAATGACAATTAATCTAAGAATTCATAAACATCGTTTATTTAATAAAAATACACAAAATTTAATTATAAATGACAAATCAGATTCATATAATCTATTCAAAAGTAATAACATCAATACATTGAACTTAATTAATAAAAAGAATACAATAAACATTAGTGAAATATGATAAACATACAAAACAATTATATTAAACTTAGAAGTCCAAAAAAACATCTAAATAGATGAGAGTTTATATATGTAAAGCTTACAACAGACAAATTCAATTGAGTGTGCATCAAGTAAATAGGGCTTCGAGTTTGCAACAAAAGAATGATTTTTTAAGAATTTAGATTTTCTATTAAACGTATACTTAAAAAATGAATGCATGATTTTAGGAACAATGGGGGGAATAATGTGGATTGTGAAAATAATTTGCTTTGTGATGGATTTGAATATCCCTTATATATACTCTTTATTAATATATTTTGTTTATAAAAGAAAGTGTATGAATGCTTCCATCCTAACCACTAATGTGTCTATTGTCATTTGTCACCAATAACCTCCTTTAGGACTTTAGGCAGTTTAATCAGTAAAATATAATAAAAGGGATGAAATTAAAGAGAATGCACCACTTACTAGTTAGATAAATATATTAGAGGATTGTGCTGATGTTTGCATGCAATGTTATTTGATTATTTAAATTCTTTTTTGCGATATTATTTAATTCTTTTTCTTGCGATATTATTTAATTCTTTTTCTTGAGTGAAAGTTAGATATCAAGATTTTGCATAAGTAATTTTTGAAATACGGTGAACTCATGATTGACCTCAATCTATTCTTTATGATGATTATGCTTATGCGATCAGATAATTACCACATTGACCTATGATATATATATATATATATATATATATATATATATATATATATATTGAAATCAAATTATTATCGATAGATAATTTGGCACCGTTTGCTACAATCAAATTTGTAATTCTGCTCAATGCATAACTTTGTTTTGGAAAAGAATTGAAAAATAGTTATTACTATTTTATTTATTTTGTATATTTTTATTTTTGTTTTTCGTATTTACAAATATAATACATTATATTTTTGGTCCTTAGAATTATTTTATGTAATATATTTATTTTAATTCTTATGTAGTTCATAATGGGTAGGTTAAAATCAAATATAGTATATATTTTAATAAACAATTTTAATGAAAACAAATACTGCATTGATTAAAACAAAACAACTAAAATTAAAAGTCCTATATTTACAAATTTATATACATATATATAAATATACTAATGTTTAAAGAGAGATTAAAAATAGAAAACTGTATATTTATAAGAATAAATCCCTATTTAAAATTTTTATTTGAAGGCTAATTTAAATTCAAAATATGTTAGTCTTCACATAAAATTTGCGGCTACTAAAAAAACTATTAGTATATTAACTATTTAGTTGTTTCTCTAATGATTTCACATATAATTTGCGGCTACTAAATTTTTTAATTTTTTTAAATTTTTACTTTGTTTTTGTCTAATGTTGTTAGTTTAATAATAAAAATTTAATATTATAATTTAAAAAAAATATTTTAAATTTTATATGAAATAATTGTAAAATAACTGTCAATAAAGGACAATAACTTTCCATTCTTTAATTTTTTAAATATCTTTTTGAGGATTTGACAATAATTCCCAATCAACCCCGCCCCACCATTAATATCATCATCTTTTTATCCTTCATTCAAATTGATTAGACACATACCAAATAATCATATAGAGTAACTTATATTCAAAGGATGATGTTATAATAGTAGCAAGATATATGCTACCATTATTGGTAGCATTGTGTAGGCCACCCTAGTAGTTAATGATAGTTGAGGACTAGAAATAAAAACAACTTTGTGAGAGCAACAAGTAAATATGAACCATATAAGCTACACAATATCCTCGACCAATTACTGTTTATATAAAGGAACAAAAAAATTTACTCAATTTATTGTTCATATAATACTTCTTTTTCAAGCTATAGTTACTTGTTATCAACTCTAAATAAAGATTTCTTCAAGTAGTTTTCATGATGTTAGATTTTGTATAAGCAAACAAAATTTCATTATTTTTTGACATCTTGATATGATCTCATGTATGTTAGTAATGTAAGCGTGAAAATTAATTTCACATCGATTATAAATTAATTTATTAAATATTATATATGTATAAAAGAGGTCATTTATATTTTTAATGTCTTTAAAATTCTGATGGAGATATAATATCTTAATTTCTTTGGGATCTTAGATCTTTAACTTGTGGTTGCTATCGCGCTCAATTAATTTAGTAAAAGATAATTGAAATTTAAATGTAAATTCACATCAATTATAAATAAGTTAAATATTAAATATATAAAAAAATAAAAATATTTTTAATTAATATCATAATTTTTTTTATTGAAATGCGATATCTCAATTTTTTGGTAATCTATCATCAATAGGTAGTTGTTATAATTTTGGTCTCTCCTAATTCCACAGCAACTAGTAAAACAGCAATTTATGTCTCTTGGAAATACTCTCTCTCTCTTTATTTATATATATATCAACTCGTAAACATAAGATTCTTTTGAATTTTTTTTGTTCCTTTTTAATATGACTTTTTATTTATTTAAGTTTATTAATTATTTTTGTAATAGCTTACCTTTAATTATTTTTTTTTTTGCAATATGTAATAAATACTAAAATTAAAACATAAATTAATTTTCTGTCTTCAAGAATAAATTGGTAGAACAATTTAAATTGTAAAAAATTTAATATATATATATATATATATATATATATATATATATATTAATAGTCATGTGATGCTTGCCTATGCCTAAACTTGATATTGAACAATTGATATAGGGACATTCAGGAATAGTTTTTATTAGAACACTTACTATTTATGTGAAATGAAATTTTGGACATACAAGTCTTGGCATCAAAGGAAATTGTACCACAATAATACTATTTTTATAAAGTGGTTTTGAATAATTAAGAAGGTCATAAATTGGAGGGAATCACTAAAGCAACAAAAGAAATTCAACAATATTAATTTATGATTGTGACCCTTTTGATGGTTTGGTGGAATTCAATCGAAACTATTCCGTGAGTTATTTTTATAGTTACAAGATCAAATGAATAATATTTTAGTACATACATGAATGTAATATTTTTTTTAAACATCAATAAAAAGTAAAATTAATTTTTTTATTATTATCAGAAAAAGTATGTACTTATGTGTCTAAATACTTTATATTTAGTTTTGTGACTATGCAAGATTTATTCTCATAAATAAATATATCTCTTAGCTAATTATAAACCTTTGTATATATTGTAGGCTAATTATAATTTGAATAGAATAAATACAATAAAAATTGCATGACCCCTCAAAATCCAACCATATCAAACTATAATCATTCCCACATTACATTTTGGTTGAATTTTTTTCCACCCTTTTGAAAGTTTTACTTGATTCTTTCATGAATATATCTAGCTAGATTGTCAACACAAGATAACCTTTGTTATATATGCTCCATTTACAATGAGTGGTGCTAAATTGATTAATTCTTTTTGTTATTTGAAAAATGTAAATAATAAAACCTCTAGAAGTAGGACATTGCTAAGATTAAAATATATTTTTAATTTTTTTAAATAACTAATATTAATAATTAATTATTAATTTTGTTAAAAATTAAATATGAGTTGAAATCGTGACTTTCTTATGACTCAAATTCCTCGCATCATCGTATGAATATAATTTTAAATTATATGCAATTATGGTGTAAATTTATATATCATAATAAAAATCGAATAAATATAATTAATGCAACTATGATTATAATACCGTTACAAAAATTTCTAAAAGTGCAATATTAAAGTCATAATTGAAGGTGTAGAAAGTAATTTAAAACCATACAATAAAGTTTTAGAAAATATAAGAATTTATTTTATGCTTCATAATGGAATATTTTATATTAGAAAGAAACATTGGTTTTGAAGTTTGCAGGACCACTACTTAGTATGTAGGGTAAAGAGAAATCTTTACTAAGTTTAAGGAATCTACATTTTTTATATATATCATTGCAAAAGAAGAATGATATTGGAACTAATTTAACACTAAAATTCCATTTAAGAAAAAGGTACCCTACATGGAAGCAATGAGCAGTGCCATAAGGAATCCATCCACTTTACATTTTGTGTCGTTTCTTTGAGGGTAGGGTAGGTGTTCTGGTAAGGATCTGATGCTTAACTAACCACGTACTATTAACTCTCTATATTTCTCACTAGAAAATGAGTGGTCAAAATCATATTAATTAATAATTTGGACTCTATAACCATAATTGTATTTACATTATCCGAAATTAAAATATGGGAAAAAGCTAAAAAAATAGAAAGTTGGATAAACATTCACCTCCAAAATTTAAGGTAAAAAACATAAGAAATTTAATTTAGTTATAAATATAATATGACAAATTAATTACATAGATGTTCACATAGCTCAATTGGTCACAATAAATACCTCATATATGTTTTAACTCAAATTTTAACTTATATACAATAAAATTTGATTATTTTTTATAAGTCTAATGTTATTTTTTATTTAAAAGTTTTTACTACAAAATTTACTTTAGACCATTAAATATGTTAGACCGATCTTAATTAAATACGAATGGGTGGTACTATTTAACAAAAAAAGCACATTGGTGTGCATATATGAAGTTGAAAACAAGCCAAATAGCTTAAAGCTTGAGTAAAACGGCTTGATGAGACTTTGTTGAGTCAGCTTATAAAAAAAAAAAAAAAA